>NC_069503.1:527258447-527558447 GCF_027579735.1 Bombina bombina
GCAGCGATTTTCCAGAAGTATCTTCTGGGACATCTTGCAATATGTAACAGAAAAAACAACATATAAAGCAAAATTGATCAAATTCCTTAAATGACAGTTTCAGGAATGGGAAAAAATGCCAGTGAACAAGTTTCTAGCAACCAGAAGCAATAAACAATGAGACTTAAATAATGTGGAGACAATAATGACGCCCATAATTTTTAGCGCCAAAAAAGACGCCCACATTATTTGGCGCCTAAATGCTTTTGGCGCCAAAAATGACGCTACATCCGAAACGCCGACACTTTTGGCGCAAAAAAACCATCAAAAATGACGCAACTTCCGGCGACACGTATGACGCCGGAAACAGAAAAAAGTTTTTGCGCCAAAAAAGTCCGCGCCAAGAATGACGCAATAAAATGAAGCATTTTCAGCCCCCGCGAGCCTATCAGCCCACAGGGAAAAAAGTCAAATTTTAAGGTAAGAAAAAAATGATTTATTCATATGCATTATCCCAAATATGAAACTGACTGTCTGAAATAAGGAACGTTGAACATCCTGAGTCAAGGCAAATAAATGTTTGAAAAGATGTAGAGCAAAGTCCAGCACACAGGTAATATCATGCAAAGTCACAATGACCTGCTTCCAAGGTCAGGGTAATAATATCAAAAAACAGAGAGTAGTGACAGCATAGATATTTATTCGTGAGACGGCAGGACAAACAGCAACGTTTCGAGACTTCTGTCTCTTTGTAAATAAAGCTAGTGACGTATGGGATATACATTCCTACCAGGAGGGGCAAAGTTTCCCAAACCTCAAAATGCCTATAAATACACCCCTCACCACACCCACAAATCAGTTTTACAAACTTTGCCTCCTATGGAGGTGGTGAAGTAAGTTTGTGCTAGATTCTACGTTGATATGCGCTCCGCAACAGGTTGGAGCCCGGTTTTCCTCTCAGCGTGCAGTGAATGTCAGAGGGATGTGAGGAGAGTATTGCCTATTTGAATGCAATGATCTCCTTCTACGGGGTCTATTTCATAGGTTCTCTGTTATCGGTCGTAGAGATTCATCTCTTACCTCCCTTTTCAGATCGACGATATACTCTTATATATATATATACCATTACCTCTGCTGATTTTCGTTTCAGTACTGGTTTGGCTTTCTACAACATGTAGACGAGTGTCCTGGAGTAAGTAAGTCTTATTTTCTGTGACACTCTAAGCTATGGTTGGGCGCTTTTTTTATAAAGTTCTAAATATATGTATTCAAACATTTATTTGCCTTGACTCAGGATGTTCAACATTCCTTATTTTCAGACAGTCAGTTTCATATTTGGGATAATGCATTTGAATCAATCATTTTTTCTTACCTTAAAAAATTTGACTTTTTCCCTGTGGGCTGTTAGGCTCGCGGGGGCTGAAAATGCTTCATTTTATTGCGTCATTCTTGGCGCAGACTTTTTTGGCGCAAAAAATCTTTTCTGTTTCCGGCGTCATACGTGTCGCCGGAAGTTGCGTCATTTTTTGACGTTCTTTTGCGCCAAAAATGTCGGCGTTCCGGATGTGGCGTCATTTTTGGCGCCAAAAGCATTTAGGCGCCAAATAATGTGGGCGTCTTATTTGGCGCTAAAAAAAATATGGGCGTCGCTTTTGTCTCCACATTATTTAGGTCTCATTTTTCATTGCTTCTGGTTGCTAGAAGCTTGTTCTTTGGCATTTTTTCCCATTCCTGAAACTGTCATTTAAGGAATTTGATCAATTTTGCTTTATATGTTGTTTTTTCTCTTACATATTGCAAGATGTCTCATGTTGCATCTGAGTCAGAAGATACTTCAGGAAAATCGCTGCCTGGTGCTGGAACTACCAAAGCTAAGTGTATCTGCTGTAAACTTTTGGTAGCTGTTCCTCCAGCTGTTGTTTGTATTAAATGTCATGACAAACTTGTAAATGCAGAAAATATTTCCTTTAGTAAAATACCATTACCTGTTGCAGTTCCATCAACTTCTAATGTTCAGAGTGTTCCTGATAACATAAGAGATTTTGTTTCTGAATCTATTAAGAAGGCTATGTCTGTTATTCCTCCTTCTAGTAAACATAAAAAGTCTTTTAAAACTTCTCTTTATTCAGATGAATTTTTTTTTTTTTTATTGAAGTTGTGGTAAATATTAATAAACAAAATTCGTCCTTGAACAATCATTACATCAGAATGAGATGCACATTGGCTGTAAACCAATCAAATCAACAAAACAAAAATGAATATGCAAAGATAAAATTACATAACATGTCTTAAAATGGCATTAGACAGGCATTTGAACGAGATTGGATGGAACTTCAGTTTATATTATATAATGCAACGAGTGATCCCCACAATGAAAGAGAAAATACTCATTAAAGTTATCTTACTCGGAGATGTCAAAATGTGGGGAGTTGGCATATGTATCGGCCACTCTTGGACCAAAGTAAATAGGGGGAGAGGGAAAGTCAGCGGACAAAAGCTGCTCAAAATATAAGGGGGTGGTGGTGGAGGGGCGAAGCCTTCTAATGGGGAAGGTGAAACTTATTTATTTTTATATTATTGAAAAGCAAGTTCAAACATTCATGCAGGAAAAAAAATAAAATACAATACCATATGATATCAGGGTATACCAAAAAATGTTGCAGAGTTATTTAACAGAAACTGGCAACATAGCAGATCCCATAACTTGCATAGAGTTCCGTATTGTGCCTGTTATCATCCGAGCCTAGAACCCTACACCTCAGAGTTTTTCTTTTTTACTTAGATTAAATATGCAAAAGAAAATGTCATATGCAATTTGAACAATAAAGAACAAAAGGTGATTTTCTTGATCTACCCAGATCCATGTAAATAAGGAGAGAAATAGACAAGTGTGAGATGTGATCTGGGTTTAGAATGTAATCTAATCTAGCTGCGTAACTAAATGGTTTAAAGGCGAGGGGGGGATACAGCAGACAGTAGCTGCTTAAGAATAGAGATAGGGAAAATAGAAGACTGAGAGTATAGTGTATTACCCCTTCTAAGTATAAGGGAATATTAGAAGTGCAAGGTGGCAGCTGCAGAGCTGGGTAAAGTAAGGAGAGGATCTTAGAGATATATAACATAAATGAGGGGGGTGTAGAAAGATATGTGTGCAGGAATAATTATATGTGTAGAGAAGCCAGGGGTGAAAGAATAGATTTCCCCCAAACAGAAAGAAGAATAAAAGAAAAAAAAAAAAAAAAAGAACAAAGGTAAGAAAGAGTTTCTGAAAAGAAGTGTGACTCAATCAGGGGGAGAGAGGAGAGTCTGATAGAATGGTATATGAGACTGGAAAGGTCCAGAAGGAGAGGGTTAGATCAATAGTTTAAATTAATAACTAACAATTAACGGTGTAACATTATAAATCAGTATGAGGTGCATAAACAATATATTGAAAACAGGTGTTAATAACATGAAGATATGCCCAAAACCCACAGTATCTAGTGAGATTACCTAGATCAAGGTAAATTAGGCTAATATTTTGGTGAGTTTTTGTTAAACTAAAACAAAATAAGAGCAGTGTGGTTGAGCAGTCATTATGACGAGGGTAAGGAGAGTACCCGTGTGTGAGCTCAAAACACAGCTAAAGCCTGGAGAACAGGGGTCCACTACAATTGTCAAGCATATCCTGGATTGGTTAAGTGAGCATAAAGGAGTAAGAAGGGTAAGATAAGTACCCGTATGTGTGCTTCACTAAAATGTCTGGGTAGATTACTTTACTTCTAGATTGGAGACCCTTAAGCGGAGAGTCAGTGGAGTTTTGAGGTGCTAAGCTTGATTCTTGGGGTCTGGAACATCTTTTCTCTTCGCCTGTGGGACGGGCCTCCTGGGAAGAGGTTGCCATTCAGGAGCTGAAAGGTTGAGGTTCCCCACCTGTTCGGCAGATTTAGATAAGCGGTCCGTGGACTGAAGAAGCCCTAATGACTGAAGGGTTTTCATTCCCTGGTCTGGTGTAGAAATTATATAGGTACAGTTCTCATGCTGAAAAAAGATCTTAACGGGAAAACCCCATCTATATTTGAGGTTCAGTTGACGTAGATTCTGGGTGAACACTTGGAAAGTCCGTCTCTTAGCAAGAGTGAATGGAGATAGGTCAGGAAAAATTTGGACTGTATCATAAGGAGCTTTGAGATTTTTATTCATGAATGAAGCTCTCAAGACCTTCTCCTTAAATGTAAAGTAGTGGAGTCTAAGGATAACGTCTCTTGGTGAGTCTGAGGAAGAGTTCCGCGGGCGCAAAGCTCTAAGCTCTGTCTATGAGGGACTCTTGCTCCGTAATAGAGCCAAGTAGCTCTCCAAAGAGTCCAGAGAGATATTTGAGTAGGTCAGATGAGTTGATGTCTTCAGAGACTCCTCTGATCCGCAAGTTGTTTCTTCGGGACCTATCCTCCATATCTGCTATTTTGACTTCTAGACCTGAGATCTGTTCAGCTAAGTTCTGGGAGTATGAAAGGAGGTTAGTATGATCTATGGCCAGATCCTCGTGTTTTCTTTCGAGTGTTTCCGTACGCTCTCCCAGAGCAGCTATATCTTGTTTTAGTTTGCTTACTGATTGTCTCAGATCTTGCCGGAGAGATGAGTGGTGGGTATCCATCCTCTCTGAGAGGGCCTTGATAGAATCTAGTACAGCAGACTGGGATGAGCCTTGTCTCTCCCTGGCTGAATGAGGTGATTTAGGAGGGACATGGTGAGTAGTAGTTTCATCTCTGGAATCATCTTCTGATCCCTCTGGGTCCGAAGCCAGCTTACTATGAAAGTGATCATTGAGGGTCCTTTTAGGATTTACTTGATGTTTCAATTTTTTCTTCATATTATGAGCCATTTCAGCAAGGGAGAAGCCCAAGTGAAAAGAAACAATGAAAATGAATTCTGTGGCAAACTGTCTTAGTGCCGCAGTCTCACTCCTGGGGGTATGCCTCCTGTTGGCGAAGTCGGAAAAGGGGAAGGTGGTATGACCCGCAGGTATTGATAACCTGCGGGAAATGGAGGAGAGGACTGTTTTTTGTTTCTGAGAAGGTAGCCTTCAATGAAAATCCAGTAATTCAAGCTATCTTATGCGGAGAACCTACTGAAAACATAAAGGCCTTTCTCTTCCAAAGAAGGTAATAAAGAAGCTGGATTTCTGTAATTTGTATTAAAGCTGGGTCAAAACGTGTGCACCCCTGAACTTAGCACTTACAGGAGTTATTCCAGAATAAAGCTCTAAATCAAGCATCAAGAGGAGCTGTTGTTTGACGTAAGTGAGATAGCTTTAAGTAACCCTGGGGTAATGACCAAAAATAGTCCCAGTAATTGTAAGGAGACAGTAAAGTAGCAGGGGAACAATATATGAAGTATTGAGGAGAGTCCGTATGGAGATAGAATGTAATTGAATCACTGCAAATATATTAAAAGATCTTCCAGCTGAATTTATTAAGGGAAATGTCTCCGTAATAAAATGGAGAAGTGAAGGCTATGAGCAAGTGGGAAATTTATCTAGGAGGATATGCGTTGCATGTCTCAGGTATAAGTCACTTACATGCTTCCTAGGTTAGGTCCAAAGACTCCAGTCTAAGCGGATAGCTGTGCAGGGGGTGATCACACGGCTGCTTCTTGTCCGAGAGGTTGATGTCAGAGAGGAGAGCTGTTACAGCACTGTAGACTGTGCAGGTTGTATTCAGTAGTAGCAGAGAGAAGTTGCGGTTAGTCTGGTTGCCTGTGGTACTCCTTTCCTTTTCTCCTCCGCAGTTGCCAGGCTCCAGCTAAGATGGCGGATTTTCGCGGGCTTCCTTGAGAACCAGACAGAGATAGTAGATGTCCGCGGTAATGGTAGGAAAGACCGTTCTTAAATAGCCCCAGGCAAGGGGCCAATCTGTTTCAGGACCCCGGTAAGGAAAAGATACTCCTCCCACGTTAGCAGTCGGAAGCTTCTTAGTTCGGATGCAGCTGAACCAGGGAGCTGTGCACCGGACTCCCTGCACTGACGAAGTGAGGTTAAGGTAGTAAGGGTATCAACATATACCGGGAACCCAGCTATAAGAGAGGATAGTAGATCGTTGGTATAAGCAATGTTAAGTTAAGCTATTTATTATGAGGGGATTAGATGTATATAAGAATATAAATGCAGGAGCTCTGTGATTTTGCTGCCACCTCGCACTGGTGTTAGCTCCGCCCCCCCCAGATGAATTTTTAAATGAACATCATCATTCTGATTCTAATGATTCTTCTGGTTCAGAGGATTCTGTTTCAGAGGTTGATGCTGATAAATCTTCATATTTATTTAAAATGGAATTTATTCGTTCTTTACTTAAAGAAGTCCTAATTGCATTAGTTTAGACAAGGTCTTTAAATCTCCTGTAGTTATTCCAGAAGTTTTTCCTGTTCCTGGTGCTATTTCTGAAGTAATTTCCAGGGAATGGAATAATTTGGGTAATTCATTTACTCCTTCTAAACGTTTTAAGCAATTATATCCTGTGCCGTCTGACAGATTAGAGTTGATGGGGCTATCTCTACCCTTGTTAAACGTACTACTATTCATATGGCAGATGGTACTTCCTTTAAGGATCCTTTAGATAGGAAAATTGAATCCTTTCTAAGAAAAGCTTATTTGTGTTCAGGTAATCTTCTTAGACCTGCTATATCTTTGGCGGATGTTGCTGCAGCTTCAACTTTTTGGTTGGAAACTTTAGCGCAACAAGTAACAGATCATGATTCTCATAACATTATTATTCTTCTTCAACATGCTAATAATTTTATCTGTGATGCCATTTTTGATATTATCAGAGTTGATGTCAGGTTTATGTCTCTAGCTATTTTAGCTAGAAGAGCTTTATGGCTTAAAACTTGGAATGCTGATATGTCTTCTAAATCGACTCTACTTTCCCTTTCTTTCCAGGGTAATAAATTATTTGGTTCTCAGTTGGATTCTATTATCTCAACTGTTACTGGTGGGAAAGGAACTTTTTTACCACAGGATAAAAAATCTAAGGGTAAAAACAGGGCAAATAATCGTTTTCGTTCCTTTCGTTTCAACAAAGAACAAAAGCCTGATCCTTCATCCTCAGGAGTAGTTCAGTCTGGAATAAATCCAAGCCTTCTAGAAAAGCAAAGCCAGCTTCTAAGTCCACATGAAGTTGCGGCCCTCGTTCCAGCTCAGCTGGTAGGGGGCATATTACGTTTTTTCAAAGAAATTTGGATCAATTCTGTTCACAATCTTTGGATTCAGAACATTATTTCAGAAGGGTACAGAATTGGTTTCAAGATAAGACCTCCTGCAAAGAGATTTTTTCTTTCCCGTGTCCCAGTAAACCCAGCGAAAGCTCAAGCATTTCTGAAATGTGTTTCAGATCTAGAGTTGGCTGGAGTAATTATGCCAGTTCCAGTTCTGGAACAGGGGCTGGGGTTTTATTTGAATCTCTTCATTGTACCAAAGAAGGAGAATTCCTTCAGACCAGTTCTGGATCTAAAAATATTGAATCGTTATGTAACATTCAAAATGGTAACTGTAAGGACTATCCTGCCTTTTGTTCAGCAAGGGCATTATATGTCTACAATAGATTTACAGGATGCATATCTGCATATTCCGATTCATCCAGCTCACTATCAGTTTCTGAGATTCTCTTTCCTAGACAAGCATTACCAGTTTGTGGCTCTGCCGTTTGGCCTAGCAACAGCTCCAAGAATTTTTACAAAGGTTCTCGGTGCCCTTCTATCTGTAATCAGAGAACAGGGTATTGTGGTATTTCCTTATTTGGACGATATCTTGGTACTTGCTCAGTCTTCACATTTAGCAGAATTTCATACGAATCGACTTTTGTTGTTTCTTCAAAATCATGGTTGGAGGATCAATTCACTAAAAAGTTCATTGATTCCTCAGACAAGGGTAACCTTTTTGGGTTTCCAGATAGATTCAGTGTCCATGACTCTGTCTTTGACAGACAAGAGACGTCTAAAATTGATTTCAGCTTGTCGAAACCTTCAGTCACAATCATTCCCTTCGGTAGCCTTATGCATGGAAATTCTAGGTCTTATGACTGCTGCATCGGACGCGATCCCCTTTGCTCGTTTTCACATGCGACCTCTTCAGCTCTGTATGCTGAACCAATGGTGCAGGGATTACACAAAGATATCTCAATTAATATCTTTAAAACCGATTGTACGACACTCTCTGACGTGGTGGACAGATCACCATCGTTTAGTTCAGGGGGCTTCTTTTGTTCTTCCGACCTGGACTGTAATTTCAACAGATGCAAGTCTTACAGGTTGGGGAGCTGTGTGGGGGTCTCTGACAGCACAAGGGGTTTGGGAATCTCAGGAGGTGAGATTACCGATCAATATTTTGGAACTCCGTGCAATTTTCAGAGCTCTTCAGTCTTGGCCTCTTCTGAAGAGAGAATCGTTCATTTGTTTTCAGACAGACAATGTCACAACTGTGGCATACATCAATCATCAAGGAGGGACTCACAGTCCTCTGGCTATGAAAGAAGTATCTCGAATTCTGGTTTGGGCGGAATCCAGCTCCTGTCTAATCTCTGCGGTTCATATTCCAGGAATAGACAATTGGAAAGCGGATTATCTCAGTCGCCAAACGTTGCATCCGGGCGAATGGTCTCTTCACCCAGAGGTATTTCTTCAGATTGTTCAAATGTGGGAACTTCCAGAAATAGATCTGATGGCTTCTAATCCAAACAAGAAACTTCCCAGGTATCTGTCCAGATCCTGGGATCCTCAGGCGGAGGCAGTGGATGCATTATCACTTCCTTGGAAGTATCATCCTGCCTATATCTTTCCGCCTCTAGTTCTTCTTCCAAGAGTAATCTCCAAGATTCTGAAGGAATGCTCGTTTGTTCTGCTGGTAGCTCCAGCATGGCCTCACAGGTTTTGGTATGCGGATCTTGTCCGGATGGCCTCTTGCCAACCGTGGACTCTTCCGTTAAGACCAGACCTTCTGTCGCAAGGTCCTTTTTTCCATCAGGATCTCAAATCCTTAAATTTAAAGGTATGGAGATTGAACACTTGATTCTTGGTCAAAGAGGTTTCTCTGACTCTGTGATTAATACTATGTTACAGGCTCGTAAATCTGTATCTAGAGAGATATATTATAGAGTCTGGAAGACTTATATTTCTTGGTGTCTTTCTCATCATTTTTCCTGGCATTCTTTTAGAATTCCGAGAATTTTACAGTTTCTTCAGGATGGTTTAGATAAAGGTTTGTCCGCAAGTTCCTTGAAAGGTCAAATCTCTGCTCTTTCTGTTCTTTTTCACAGAAAGATTGCTAATCTTCCTGATATTCATTGTTTTGTACAAGCCTTGGTTCGTATAAAACCTGTCATTAAGTCAATTTCTCCTCCTTGGAGTTTGAATTTGGTTCTGGGGGCTCTTCAAGCTCCTCCGTTTGAACCTATGCATTCATTGGACATTAAATTACTTTCTTGGAAAGTTTTGTTCCTTTTGGCCATCTCTTCTGCCAGAAGAGTCTCTATATTGTCTGCTCTTTCTTGTGAGTCTCCTTTTCTGATTTTTCATCAGGATAAGGCAGTGTTGCGAACTTCTTTTGAATTTTTACCTAAGGTTGTGAATTCCAACAACATTAGTAGAGAAATTGTAGTTCCTTCATTATGCCCTAATCCTAAGAATTCTAAGGAGAAATCATTGCATTCTTTGGATGTTGTTAGAGCTTTGAAATATTATGTTGAAGCTACTAAGACTTTCCGAAAGACTTCTAGTCTATTTGTCATCTTTTCCGGTTCTAGAAAAGGCCAGAAAGCTTCTGCCATTTCTTTGGCATCTTGGTTGAAATCTTTAATTCATCATGCCTATGTTGAGTCGGGTAAAACTCCGCCTCAGAGGATTACAGCTCATTCTACTAGGTCAGTTTCTACTTCCTGGGCGTTTAGGAATGAAGCTTCGGTTGATCAGATTTGCAAAGCAGCAACTTGGTCTTCTTTGCATACTTTTACTAAATTCTACCATTTTGATGTGTTTTCTTCTTCTGAAGCAGTTTTTGGTAGAAAAGTACTTCAGGCAGCTGTTTCAGTTTGAATCTTCTGCTTATGTTTTCATTTAAACTTTATTTTGGGTGTGGATTATTTTCAGCAGGAATTGGCTGTCTTTATTTTATCCCTCCCTCTCTAGTGACTCTTGCGTGGAAAGATCCACATCTTGGGTAGTCATTATCCCATACGTCACTAGCTCATGGACTCTTGCTAATTACATGAAAGAAAACATAATTTATGTAAGAACTTACCTGATAAATTAATTTATTTCATATTAGCAAGAGTCCATGAGGCCCACCCTTTTTTGTAGTGGTTATGATTTTTTTGTATAAAGCACAATTATTCCAATTCCTTATTTTTTATGCTTTCGCACTTTTTTCTTATCACCCCACTTCTTGGCTATTCGTTAAACTGATTTGTGGGTGTGGTGAGGGGTGTATTTATAGGCATTTTGAGGTTTGGGAAACTTTGCCCCTCCTGGTAGGAATGTATATCCCATACGTCACTAGCTCATGGACTCTTGCTAATATGAAAGAAATGAATTTATCAGGTAAGTTCTTACATAAATTATGTTTTCTCTGCTGTGGCCAATTAGAGACAGTTATATATAGGTCACTATGTGTGCAGCCAATGGCTGTGTGGTATTATAACAGTGTTCTGCACTTCCATTTCTAACAGGAACTGAAGAGCAAAACATTTTAAAATGGAATTACAGGAAAAGGTGACAAAATAAATAATGGCAGTATATTGTGTAGAGTTTATATATATATATATATATATATATATATATATATATACACATACATGATTTATTATTTTATATTACCATCTTAAAGTGTTTAATGTCCCTTTAAGTGCTATATGTGTAGCACTTGTAGGTCTTACAACCACCTTTAATCAGTAAATATCTCTTTCGACCAAAGTGTTAAATGGTTGTTTGCAGTTTGTTAAATTACACAGTTCTACACCTAAAATATCATGTTTCTACACAGCTGTAGAAAGACATCACTTGTTAGAATGTATCAGACTCTGGTAAAACGGCATGCGGCATGAAATGCTTAATGGTTTGCAGATGACTGAACAATATTTCAGACCTAAATAAAAACCACATGCTAATCAGTAACACATTCAAATTCATACCTTTGTTTCACGTCCCATCATGTATTCGAACATCACTTTTCTTAAGTATTCAAATTCAGTGGGCTCACCGAAAACAGAAACAGAAACATCAGCGTGCCGGTGATTCACATCTGAAGGCAAGAAAAGAAACGTTATATTTGCAGACATACTTATATGCTGTTAAAGAATTTCTTTACTGTGGTGCCAAAAATGGGGTCTTAATCCAGCATGGAATGTGAATAAATGATTAAAATAAAATAAAAAATACCTGTGATTATTAAGAATACACAGCAATATAATAGTCTATATGTTAATATTTAAAGGTAAGTATGAAATTAAATGCAGTAAAAAGAAAGTTATTTGAAGGACCAGTAATACAATAGATTTGCATAATCAATAAATGCATGATAAAAAGACGATACAATAGCACTTAGGGGACGATTTATCAAAGGCTTCGCCCCCCTACGACCGCAGGTTCTCACAAGAGAACCTGCAGTCCGTATTTAAAGGGACAGTATACACTCATTTTCATATAACTGCATGTAATAGACACTACTATAAATAATAAGATGCACAGATACTGATATAACAAGTCAGTATAAAATGGTTTAAAAACGTAATTAGAAGCTTTCAGTCTAGCTCTGTTGAAAAGGCAGTTGGAAAGCCCACTGCAAGTGGGAAATAAGACACCCCCCCCCTCCCCCTTCTTTTGCATATGAAAAGACCCTTTACACAAACAGGAGCAAGTTGGAGAAGGTAGCTGACAGTATTCAAATAAAATTTTGGGGCTTGGTTAGGAGTCTGAAAATCAGAGCAAAAATAAAATAAGCAAAATTATAAATTAAAAAAAAAAAAAAAACTTTATGGGCTTTATAAATAGATCATCTACAAAACATTTATGCAAAGAAAAAATGAGTGTATAATGGCCCTTTAACAAGCAACAGTCATCAGACCGCTGCTTCCCTAACCTCGTCAAACCAGGGAGATCGACAGCTCCTGCCCGCGCATGTTTGGCTGTGCGTGGGCGGGATTGCATGCAAGCACAAAATAGCTCTCGTGTACAATGCTGAATTCCAGCAGTGGAATACAGCCCGCCAGAGGCGAGCTGCGCCAGAAAGGGAGCATATGTGCGCCCCTGTCCTCCGCAGTTTGATAATTCGACCCCTTAGTTTGAACTTTAAATGAGTAGTAGATTTTTGTCTGACAAATTTAAACGTTATGTCTATTTCCACTTACCCTGTTTCATGTGAAAGTCATTAGCCAATCAAAAATGCATATATGTATATTCTGTAAATTCTTGCACATGCTCAGTAGGAGCTGGTGACTCAAAAAGTGTAAATATAACAAGACTTTTGTTAATGCTATCTGAATCAAGAAAGTTTAATTTTGACTTGAGTGTCAATTTAAGTAGCCTCATTTTATAATCTAATTATTTTCTTTTTGAGCACAAATCCAGATAAAACTACATTGAAAGATTTGCCTAGTTCTAAGGTGCAGGTTAAAAAAGGGACCAATTGCAAGAAATGTTTATAAACAAATATATATTAACATACTTCTACAAAACAGACAATCTGGTTTAGAATTTATAAATGATCTACAAAATGACCAGAGTATGTCATTTTAATTTCACTACATTTTTTTTAAGCGTGGATAAAAATAATATATATATATATATATATATATTAATTTTTTTTTTTTTTAAAACTTCCACTAGTCTACTGATGGGATCAGGAATATAACAGGAATGCTTTTACAACTGTTAACAAAGTGTTAAGTTACAAAACATTACCAGAAGTTATGTCACTTTCTGTATTGTTGATTCTATTATTATCATCTTTGACGTGCATATATTACAAACATATTTACCCTACTATACTTGTACTCCAAAACATTTCCTTATATATTGATACATAAAATAAACTATGTCCACAATCGACTAATTGACAAATTATTTTTCTTAAAAAGGTGACAAAACAAACAAAAAAAAATCCAACATGAGTTGTATCTTACCAGAGTCTACTATCAAGAGCTGAAGATTTCTCATTTTGGACTAAATTATAGACTTTTGGATACATTTTTAAAATGATTTGTAATATTGAATTTTTGTATTTTTTTACCGTATTTTATTTTTTGCTTTTGGTGTGATATTTTGATTTATTATACCCGATTTAATATAATTTCCTTTTATATTCGTATACGAGTGCACAAGTAAGTAATTTGTTTGACCATAATTAAATAATAAATGGGGGTTTTGAGTACTTTATTTAGGAACACTTCCCCTTACTTTGTATTTGTGACACTGTTTTTTTCAAACTATTGGTAAGAGGTATTTGTTAATTTTGAAGTCTGAACTTTTCCAACAGTAGGTTTTTAGTGATTGGTGTCTATTTATTTATTTATATGAAATCAAGAAAAACTAAATTTATGCTTACCTGATAAATTACTTTCTTTTATGATATGACAAGTCCACGGCCCTCCCTGTTATTTTAAGACAGGTTTATTTTATTTTTTGAAAACTTCAG
Source organism: Bombina bombina (assembly GCF_027579735.1). Lineage (NCBI taxonomy): Eukaryota > Metazoa > Chordata > Amphibia > Anura > Bombinatoridae > Bombina > Bombina bombina. The sequence continues at coordinate 527,272,081 of NC_069503.1, forward strand.
TCACCTCTGCACCTTTTTAGCCTTTCCTTTTCTCTTCCTATAACCTTCGGCCAAATGACTGAGGGTGGAGGGGAAGGGGAGGGGCTATATATACAGCTCTGCTGTGGTGCTCTTTGCCACTTCCTGCTAGCAGGAGGTTAATATCCCACAAGTAAGGATGAAATCCGGTGACTCGTCATATCGTAAAAGAAAGTAATTTATCAGGTAAGCATAAATTTAGTTTTCTTTTACAAAGTCCATGGATTTTATCCTTACTTGTGGAAAACCAATACCATAGCAATACGACACGGATGAAAGGGAGGGATAAGACAGGAACCTAAACGGAAGGCATCACTGCTTGAAGAACCTTTCTCCCAAAGATAGCCTCAGAAGAAGCAAAAGTATCAAATTTGTAAAATTTGGAAAAAGTGTGAAGGGACGACCAAGTCGCAGCCTTACAAATCTGTTCCAAAGATGCATCGTTTTTAAAAGTCCATGTGGAATCCACCGCCATAGTAGAATGAGCCGTAATTCTTTCAGGAGGCTGCTGTCCAGCAGTCTCATATGCCAGGAGGATGATACTTCTCAGCCAAAAAGAAAGAGAGGTAGCCGGTGCTTTCTTACGCCTACGCTTTCCAGAATAAACAATGAATAATGAATATGATTGGCAGAAATCCTTAGTTGCCTGTAAGTAAAACTTTAAGGGACGGACCATGTCCAAGTTATGTAACAGACGCTCCTTCTTAGAAGAAGGATTAGGACACAAGGAAGGAACAACAATTTCCTGATTAATATTCTTATTCGAAGCAACCTTAGGAAGGAACCCAGGATTGGTAAAAACACCTTATCAGAATGAAGTATGAGATAAGGCGAATCACACTGTAATGCTGAAAGCTCAGAAACTCTTCGAGCAGAAGAAATAGCAACCAAAAACAGAACTTCTCAAGATAATAGTTTAATATCTATGGAATGCATAGGTTCAAACGGAACCCCTTGCAGAACTCGAAGAACTAAATTCAAACTCCAGGGAGGAGTAATAGGTCTAAATACAGGCTTAATTCTAGATAGAGCCTGACAAAAAGACTGAACATCTGATACATTTGCCAAACATTTGTGAAACAGAATTGACAAAGCTGAAATGTGTCCCTTTAAGGAACTTGCTGATAAACTTTTCTCCAATCCTTCTTGGAGAAAAGACAAAATCCTAGGAATTCTAACTTTACTCCATGAGTAACCCTTGGATTCACACCAATAAAGATATTTACGCCATATCTTATGATAGATCTTACTAGTGACAGGCTTTCTAGCCTGTATCAAAGTATTGATAACTGAATCAGAGAATCCTCGCTTCGATAAAATCAAGCGTTCAATCTCCACGCAGTCAGTTGCAGAGAAATTAGATTTGGATGTTGGAAAGGACCTTGAATGAGAAGGTCCTGTCTCAATGGAAGTTTCCACGGTGGCAGAGAGGACATGTCCACTAGATCCACATACCAAGTCCTGCGTGGCCACCAGGATCACTGAAGCTCTCTCCTGTTTGATTCGAGCAATCACGCGTGGGAGGAGAGGAAACGGCGGAAACACATAAGCTAGGCTGAACAACCAAAGTACTGCCAAGGCATCTATCAGTTCGGCCTGAGGATCCCTTGACCGGGATCCGTATCTTGGAAGCTTGGCATTCTGACCAGATGCCATCCAATCCAAATCCGGTCTGCCCCATCTGAGAATCAATGAGGCAAATACCTCCGGGTGAAGTTCCCACTCCCCCGGATGAGAAGTCTGTCAACTTAGAAAATCTGCTTCCCAGTTCTCTACCCCTGGGATGTAGATCGCTGACAGATGACAAGAGTGGGCCTCTGCCCAACTGATTATCTTGGATACTTCTATCATCGCTAAGGAACTCCTTGTTCCCCCCTGATGATTGACATATGCCACAGTCGTTATGTTGTCCGACTGGAATCTGATGAATATGGCCGAAGCCAACTGAGGCCACGCCTGAAGCGCATTGAATATTGTTCTCAGTTCCAGAATATTGATAGGAAGTAGAGACTCCACCTGAGTCCAAACACCCTGAGCCTTCAGGGAGTTCCAAACTGCACCCCAGCCCAGAAGGCTGGCATCTGTTGTCACTATCACCCACGAGGGTCTGCGGAAACAAGTCTCCTGGGACAGATGATCTGGCGACAACCACCAAAGAAGAGAGTTTCTGGTCTCTTGATCGAGAATTATCTTTGGAGATAAATCTGCATAATCCCCATTCCACTGACCGAGCATGCACAGTTGCAGTGGTCTGAGATGAAAGCGAGCAAACGGAACAATGTCCATTGCCGCTACCATTAATCCGATTACCTCCATACACTGAGCCACTGATGGCCGAGGAATGGACAGAAGGGCTCGGCAATAATTCAAAATCTTTGATTTTCTGACCTCTGTCAAATACTTTCATGGCTACCGAGTCTATCAGAGTTCCCAAGAAAGAAACCCTTGTCTGTGGAACAAGTGAACTCTTCTCTATGTTCACCTTCCAGCCGTGAGTTCTTCCAACACTGTGTCTGTGTGAGATTTTGTCAGATGATATGTTGACGCCTGAATCAGAATATCGTCCAGATAAGGCGCCACCGCTATCCCTTGCGGTATGAGAACCGCCAAAAGAGACCCTAGAACCTTTGTAAAGATTCTGGGTGCTGTGGCCAACCCGAAAGGAAGAGCCACAAACTGATAATGTTTGTCCAAGAAGGCAAACCTTAGAAACTGATGATGATATTTGTGGATTGGAATATGAAGGTAAGCATCCTTCAAATCCACGGTAGTCATATATTGACCCTCCTGGATCATTGGCAAAATTGTTCGAATTATCTCCATCTTGAATGATGGAACTCTTAGAAATTTGTTTAGACACTTGAGGTCCAAAAATGGGTCTGAACGTTCCCTCTTTTTTGGAGACCACAAAAACGTTTGAGTAAAACCCCTGTCCCTGTTCCAATTTTGGAACAGGACAGATTACTCCCATAGTAAAAAGGTCTTTTACACAGCGTAAGAACGCCTCTCTCTTTATCTGGTTTGCAGATAATTTTGAAAGATGAAATCTCCCTCTTGGGAGAAAATCATTGAATTCCAATTGATAACCGTGGGTCACTATTTCTAGTGCCCAGGAATCCTGAACATCTCATGCCCAAGCTTGAGCAAAGAAAGAAAGTCTGCCCTGTACTAGATCCGGTCCCGGATCGGGGGCCACCCCTTCATGCTGCTTTGTGGAAGAAGAAGAAGCGGGGGGTACTCCTTTAAAGTTCCGAAAGAAACAAAAATTATTCTGTTTACCCCTCATTTTAACCGACCTATCCTGAGGTAGGTATTTCACTGTGTTTTCTGCGCTCCTCTCGCTGTGCAGTGAAGTGAACGGAGCCCGGCACTATGGAGAGTGGGCGGGGGACACACCCCTGTATACAACAATCCAATCAGGTAGGCAGCCTCTTCTTGCGTGACAGCCACACACGCCAAGACAGAACAAAGTACAAAGTGTAGAAAAGGCGCTCTGGGAGAAAGGAAGATGATGCTGAAAGTGCTGTAAAAAGCACTATGCTGTGATGAACAAATAATGTTGATTTCCAGGCAGCAGGTTAAAAAGTAAAGTACAACTTTATTTCAAAAAGTATAAAAAAGGACACTGTTAGAATGTCCTGTACAGAGCCAGCAAATAACTCTATCAATCAGGCAAGTGAGCAGATCCCCATGCAGACATGTTTCGTGCACCAGGTGCACTTGATCACTGCTTACCTGGGGATCAGCTCAAATGCCTCTTTAAAGGCTGAGCTAGATCATGACATCACAATAATTAAATACCTGATTGGTTACCTATTTCCACAGGAAGAGCAAACAAATTTTGCAACATTTTAAACATTTTGCGAGACATATATATAAACTATGAATATGTCCTATATATATTGCCATATGAATACTTTCCTAACTTGCTAAAGGAGACAAATATATCCTGACAAAGGTCTAAGAATTTCCATATTTAAAATGCTATTTCACAAACAGGACATATAGAAAGTGCAAAAGAATATTGTTGTAGCACAGCTTCCATGCAATACATATTCAAACAATATATTAGTGCCACTTCCAAAAGACAGATCAATTTGTAATATATAAATATTAGCATTCAAAAGCAGGACCTTTAATCATGTATTATGTTTAAGTAAAGACATCCAGATCACGTCTGATGTTTAGCCCATCTGGTTCACTAGTTTGTAATCTAAACATCCAAAAAATCTCCTTTTTATTCAACAATGTTTCCCTATTTCCTCCTCTCTTCCATGTTGTAATATGATCAATTGCCTGTATCTTGAGGGAAGAAACATCTGAGTTGTGTTTTGTTTTGAAATGTCTAGATACTGGTGTGTCACTATCTTCATCCTCAACAGACCTTAGATGTTGCAAAAACCTATCTTTTAAGGATCGTTTTGTTTTCCCTGTATATTGAATTTTACAGAGATCACAAGTCAGTAGATAGACGACATGTGTTGTAGCACAATTGATAAAAAATCTAATATCATATTCCATTTGGGTTGTGCTAGAAACAAATTTGTCCCCCTCACATATAAAACTACATGTTTTGCAAACGGGACGTCTACATTTGAAACATCCCTTTTTCTGTTTTAACCAGCATTTGCTCTTGTTGGGTCTCATATCTGAGGGTGACAAGTGGTTGGCCAGAGTTTTTGCTCTCCTAGGGATAAATTCACATCCCGAATCCAAAATTTCTTTAATAATGGGATCAGAGTACAAAATCGGAAGAGATTCCTTGATTATATTACATATTTTAGTGTATTCTACACTATATGTAGTAATAAACTTGATCTTACTCAAATCATCATTATTGCCTCTGTGTCTTTTTGATTTATATTGAAGTAACTGTTCTCTGGGAATCTGATCCACATCTTCTTTTGCTATGGTAAGGATACTATCACTATACCCTCGCTGTCTAAATCTAATTGTGGCCTCACTAGCCTGGCGCTGATATTCACTTTCTTTAGAACAATTCCTTTTGATGCGGATATATTCCCCTTTCGGTATCCCCCTCAGAACATGTCGTGGGTGACAAGATTCAAATTGTAGCAGGGTATTTCCCGCAGTTTCCTTCCTATACATCTTAGTCTGTATATGGCATCCAATTTCCCCACCCTGGACTGTGAGGTCAAGAAAATTCACACTGTTTTGGCTGTGTGTGCCCGTAAATTCAATACCTTGCTGGTTACAATTGAGATATTGACAGAAAAAATCTGCCCTTGTAGCATCACAGTCCAGAATGAAAAACAGATCATCAATATAACGATGATATTGGATTATCTCTCCTTTGTGTTGGAATCAGAGGACATTGGATATACTTGTAATCTATAGGAGCTTAGACCGGCTGAAGACGAGGTGGGTGTTTACGATATACACATAAACTGCAATGTTACTATGCTGAATTTCCAGGAAGTATATACATATCAGCGTTGTTAAATCTTGAGCCTGCATACTCTTTCTTTTATTATTACCGCTATCCACACGATCTTGAGCAAACTAACAAACTTTTTACTGGACTGAGGGGGATACCGAAAGGGGAATATATCCGCATCAAAAGGAATTGTTCTAAAGAAAGTGAATATCAGCGCCAGGCTAGTGAGGCCACAATTAGATTTAGACAGCGAGGGTATAGTGATAGTATCCTTACCATAGCAAAAGAAGATGTGGATCAGATTCCCAGAGAACAGTTACTTCAATATAAATCAAAAAGACACAGAGGCAATAATGATGATTTGAGTAAGATCAAGTTTATTACTACATATAGTGTAGAATACACTAAAATATGTAATATAATCAAGGAATCTCTTCCGATTTTGTACTCTGATCCCATTATTAAAGAAATTTTGGATTCGGGATGTGAATTTATCCCTAGGAGAGCAAAAACTCTGGCCAACCACTTGTCACCCTCAGATATGAGACCCAACAAGAGCAAATGCTGGTTAAAACAGAAAAAGGGATGTTTCAAATGTAGACGTCCCGTTTGCAAAACATGTAGTTTTATATGTGAGGGGGACAAATTTGTTTCTAGCACAACCCAAATGGAATATGATATTAGATTTTTTATCAATTGTGCTACAACACATGTCGTCTATCTACTGACTTGTGATCTCTGTAAAATTCAATATACAGGGAAAACAAAACGATCCTTAAAAGATAGGTTTTTGCAACATCTAAGGTCTGTTGAGGATGAAGATAGTGACACACCAGTATCTAGACATTTCAAAACAAAACACAACTCAGATGTTTCTTCCCTCAAGATACAGGCAATTGATCATATTACAACATGGAAGAGAGGAGGAAATAGGGAAACATTGTTGAATAAAAAGGAGATTTTTTGGATGTTTAGATTACAAACTAGTGAACCAGATGGGCTAAACATCAGACGTGATCTGGATGTCTTTACTTAAACATAATACATGATTAAAGGTCCTGCTTTTGAATGCTAATATTTATATATTACAAATTGATCTGTCTTTTGGAAGTGGCACTAATATATTGTTTGAATATGTATTGCATGGAAGCTGTGCTACAACAATATTCTTTTGCACTTTCTATATGTCCTGTTTGTGAAATAGCATTTTAAATATGGAAATTCTTAGACCTTTGTCAGGATATATTTGTCTCCTTTAGCAAGTTAGGAAAGTATTCATATGGCAATATATATAGGACATATTCAGAGTTTATATATATGTCTCGCAAAATGTTTAAAATGTTGCAAAATTTGTTTGCTCTTCCTGTGGAAATAGGTAACCAATCAGGTATTTAATTATTGTGATGTCATGATCTAGCTCAGCCTTTAAAGAGGCATTTGAGCTGATCCCCAGGTAAGCAGTGATCAAGTGCACCTGGTGCACGAAACATGTCTGCATGGGGATCTGCTCACTTGCCTGATTGATAGAGTTATTTGCTGGCTCTGTACAGGACATTCTAACAGTGTCCTTTTTTATACTTTTTGAAATAAAGTTGTACTTTACTTTTTAACCTGCTGCCTGGAAATCAACATTATTTGTTCATCACAGCATAGTGCTTTTTACAGCACTTTCAGCATCATCTTCCTTTCTCCCAGAGCGCCTTTTCTACACTTTGTACTTTGTTCTGTCTTGGCGTGTGTGGCTGTCACGCAAGAAGAGGCTGCCTACCTGATTGGATTGTTGTATACAGGGGTGTGTCCCCCGCCCACTCTCCATAGTGCCGGGCTCCGTTCACTTCACTGCACAGCGAGAGGAGCGCAGAAAACACAGTGAAATACTCGCGTTTGGAGTTTCTTTCTGCCACACTGTGATATTTGCTGCCGTGCCCGTGATAACACTGAGGTGAGTGACTGCTTTACAAGGGATGTGCCTCTTTATGTGTGTTGGAATCAGAGGACATTGGATATACTTGTAATCTATAGGAGCTTAGACCGGCTGAAGACGAGGTGGGTGTTTACGATATACACATAAACTGCAATGTTACTATGCTGAATTTCCAGGAAGTATATACATATCAGCGTTGTTAAATCTTGAGCCTGCATACTCTTTCTTTTATTATTACCGCTATCCACACGATCTTGAGCAAACTAACAAACTTTTTACTGGACTTTGAACGGACCTAATTTCTTTTTTGACCCCTGCAGCTTTCTTGGGATGACTACAGTTGCAGTTTGTGTTTGACATATCTGTCTAATGGATACTTCTTACTAATCTTTAAAATTCTCTCAGGACTATTTAACACTGTGCATGCTGCTTAACTTAAATATTACGCTAATGGACATTCTCATCATATTGAACTAAATTGTCTAAAGGAGTAATTTTTACAGTACATATTGAAGCAATAATCAATTGGTATAATAGGCATTACTATTAATATGCACTACTCATATTTAAATTGAGATGGTCTGATACAATCCTGTTTATATACCTTTCAAGAACCATTTTTGTGTTAGAGGTATCTGTTTAAAGACGGTTTTCCACTACATAGGTCTATCAACACTGGGAATGCTAGGTTTGAATATAATTGTCTTTATTGACATTTTATAATCATATAAGTTTCTCAAATTTATTAGCATACTGTGTTATATTTGTGTTTGGAATAATTTAGCTTTTTTTTTAAAATAACATAGCACATGAGGTATATACAATTTTGCACAGGTTGATATACACTAATGCTTACAGTTCCTTAAAAATAATTAACACTTTGCTTATGGTTCATTTAATCTTTTTATGGAGGTATATCTAATGCTCTAAATCTTGTAATCAGTGCTGATATCTGTGCTTATGTTTTAACCTAAGGAGACATAACTATACCATATACAATATAGCAGAAATTACATTTCTGGGTACTTGCTTCTATACCTCTTAACATTATACTAAGTTTATGAATTACAGCTAATTTTGTTTATATACTTTTCAAGAACCATCTATGTTTCCTGCTATATCCATATAGGTCTTGAAGAATTTTAGAAAAATATCTTCAGTAGTGTTTATATAATTACATACTGACATTGATTGAGACTTAGATAGGAATAAAAACATATACTCTAAGCAAAATGGAGGAAGCATATGTGTTAAGTGAATTTAAAGATGATGTTACTGAGAACTTTAATGAAATAATACACACATTAGACAGTTTATTCTTTGATATGGATGCACTTAGAAGGAAAGACATCAAATTAGATCTGGATATCAAATCATTTTTACTATATAAACAAGATAACCGCATACCCAGAGGTTTGCGTATTAGGAAATTTCCCTCATTTATAGTAACGGACTTGGATTTCATAGAAAAGTGGAATTCAATTCTGGATACTTGTTCCTTTGCACTGATAGATTTACTATTAGTGCATAAAAGGAAACAAAGAACCACACTTATGACAGAGATTAGAGATACTCAGATCTTATTGAAAAAACATCAGCATGATCCTGATTTCAAGAAATATGACAGACAATTTGAAATTAAAATGAACACATTTAAAAGGGAATTATGGCAATTTAAGTCAAGAAAGATGAGCAGGGATAAAAGAGACTATGACTCCAACCAGGTCTATAGATGGACTCAGGAGGACAACTCTAGAAAAGGATATAAGAGAAATATAAAAAATAGAAACAAACAAAGTAACTGGAAGGGGAATAAGAAGGGCAAAAGTGTAACATTTTCAGACACCGAATATGAGTGTGACTCATCAGATGGTGACAATCCTGAGGCAGGTGAAACTGCATCAGTCTTTCAAGAGAATGATGCAGTATATTATAGTGAAAACCCTACCTCACAGTCAAAAAACGGGCAGGCTCTGGCCACGCAAGAAGTGAGAAAAAAACACACAGAGGTTGTCGGGGTGGCTGCAGAAGAAATAAGGGAGGTACAGAAGAACAACAAAAAAAACAATCAAAACAAGATCACAAAAGGGAACGAAGAAATATGCCTAAGGGATAAGAATGTGGTCAATTTATCTTCTGTACCTTTGACTTCTGCACAGGTTGATCTACTCTCAAAAGGTCTAAATTTTGTGCCTTCTCATCACTTTAATATCTTTGAGACAATCTTGGATATAAATAGATTTGCAAGAAAAATAACGTTGAAAAAACATTTTTTTAGAAAGGATGAGGAGGCACAAAATGAACCGGAAATCAACTTAGAAAGAGCAGAAGTAACTAATGATGTTGCATTAATGTCTAATCTTAACTTTTCAGAATTGAATACGCTGAGAGATCTAGACCAATTATTAAATGAGGGAGAGGCAGATAAGAGTGAGTGCCTTCAAGAAAGTAATGTCTCTACAAAACACATTAAGAATAAAAGTACCTTTTATCCTTTCAAAACTCGTTCAAAAGTAATTGACATTTTTCAAAAAACAGTGGAATTTAAATTACGCAACTTAGAGAAATCAGTGACAGAAACAGATAAAAATAAAAAGCACACTAACTTGACTTATAAGGAAAAAATGGCCTTGAAAGAACTGTCTGAAAATGAAAACATCATAATCAGACAGTCTGACAAGGGCGGTAATGTAGTCGTTCTGAATAGAATCGACTACATTACAGAGGCTAAGAGACAGCTTAATCAAAGGGATGTATATATAAAACTCAAGGAAAATCCTACCAATAAATTTCAAAAAGAGATTGCGGATATTGTCAGTTATGCACGTAAAAACAACATTATCACACAATCTGTTGAGGAAAAGTTGATAGTGTCACATCCGGTGACACCAATTTTTCATCAGTTGCCCAAACTTCATAAGGATCCCCTGTCCCCGCCAGGAAGACCTATTATAGCGGGTATAGGGTCTCTAAATGAAGCTCTCTCAGAACTCGTTGACACATTTTTGCAGCCGTTGGTATGCCAATTGCCTAGTTACATACAAGATACTACATCTTTTATAAATAAAATCTCTAAAGTTAAATGGGAAACCAATTATAGACTTATGGTTGTGGATGTTACTTCACTGTATACATCTATAGAGCATGGCAAAGGCCTTCAAGCTATAGAATATTTCATTAACACTATGTGTGATTTTGAAGAGGCTACCAAGATATTTCTGATGAGAGCAATTGAATATCTGTTGTCACATAATTATTTTATGTTTCAAACAGAGTACTATCTCCAGAGACGTGGGACAGCGATGGGGGCAAAGTTTGCCCCATCCTATGCCAACCTATTTATGGGCTGGTGGGAGCTGTCCCACGTCTTTGGAGATAACAACCCATTTAAAGGAGAGATAATCCAATATCATCGTTATATTGATGATCTGTTTTTCATTCTGGACTGTGATGCTACAAGGGCAGATTTTTTCTGTCAATATCTCAATTGTAACCAGCAAGGTATTGAATTTACGGGCACACACAGCCAAAACAGTGTGAATTTTCTTGACCTCACAGTCCAGGGTGGGGAAATTGGATGCCATATACAGACTAAGATGTATAGGAAGGAAACTGCGGGAAATACCCTGCTACAATTTGAATCTTGTCACCCACGACATGTTCTGAGGGGGATACCGAAAGGGGAATATATCCGCATCAAAAGGAATTGTTCTAAAGAAAGTGAATATCAGCGCCAGGCTAGTGAGGCCACAATTAGATTTAGACAGCGAGGGTATAGTGATAGTATCCTTACCATAGCAAAAGAAGATGTGGATCAGATTCCCAGAGAACAGTTACTTCAATATAAATCAAAAAGACACAGAGGCAATAATGATGATTTGAGTAAGATCAAGTTTATTACTACATATAGTGTAGAATACACTAAAATATGTAATATAATCAAGGAATCTCTTCCGATTTTGTACTCTGATCCCATTATTAAAGAAATTTTGGATTCGGGATGTGAATTTATCCCTAGGAGAGCAAAAACTCTGGCCAACCACTTGTCACCCTCAGATATGAGACCCAACAAGAGCAAATGCTGGTTAAAACAGAAAAAGGGATGTTTCAAATGTAGACGTCCCGTTTGCAAAACATGTAGTTTTATATGTGAGGGGGACAAATTTGTTTCTAGCACAACCCAAATGGAATATGATATTAGATTTTTTATCAATTGTGCTACAACACATGTCGTCTATCTACTGACTTGTGATCTCTGTAAAATTCAATATACAGGGAAAACAAAACGATCCTTAAAAGATAGGTTTTTGCAACATCTAAGGTCTGTTGAGGATGAAGATAGTGACACACCAGTATCTAGACATTTCAAAACAAAACACAACTCAGATGTTTCTTCCCTCAAGATACAGGCAATTGATCATATTACAACATGGAAGAGAGGAGGAAATAGGGAAACATTGTTGAATAAAAAGGAGATTTTTTGGATGTTTAGATTACAAACTAGTGAACCAGATGGGCTAAACATCAGACGTGATCTGGATGTCTTTACTTAAACATAATACATGATTAAAGGTCCTGCTTTTGAATGCTAATATTTATATATTACAAATTGATCTGTCTTTTGGAAGTGGCACTAATATATTGTTTGAATATGTATTGCATGGAAGCTGTGCTACAACAATATTCTTTTGCACTTTCTATATGTCCTGTTTGTGAAATAGCATTTTAAATATGGAAATTCTTAGACCTTTGTCAGGATATATTTGTCTCCTTTAGCAAGTTAGGAAAGTATTCATATGGCAATATATATAGGACATATTCATAGTTTATATATATGTCTCGCAAAATGTTTAAAATGTTGCAAAATTTGTTTGCTCTTCCTGTGGAAATAGGTAACCAATCAGGTATTTAATTATTGTGATGTCATGATCTAGCTCAGCCTTTAAAGAGGCATTTGAGCTGATCCCCAGGTAAGCAGTGATCAAGTGCACCTGGTGCACGAAACATGTCTGCATGGGGATCTGCTCACTTGCCTGATTGATAGAGTTATTTGCTGGCTCTGTACAGGACATTCTAACAGTGTCCTTTTTTATACTTTTTGAAATAAAGTTGTACTTTACTTTTTAACCTGCTGCCTGGAAATCAACATTATTTGTTCATCACAGCATAGTGCTTTTTACAGCACTTTCAGCATCATCTTCCTTTCTCCCAGAGCGCCTTTTCTACACTTTGTACTTTATCCTGAGGTAGGGCATGGCCCTTACCTCCTGTAATATCAGAAATGAACTCCTTCAATTCTGGCCCAAAAAGGGTCTTACCTTTAAAGGGAATAGCTAAAAGCTTATGTTTTAATGACACATCAGCAGACCAAGATTTGAGCCACAATGCTCTACATGCTAAAATAGCAAATCCTGCATTTTTTGCAGCTAATTTAGCAAATCAGTAATAAAAGAACTAGCTAGCTTAAGAGACTTAATTCTATCTAGAATGTCATCTAATGGAGTCTCAACCTTAAGAGACTCTTCTAGAGCCTCAAACCAAACAGCTGCTGCAGTAGTTACTGGAACAATGCAAGCCGTAGGTTGTAAAAGAAATCCCTGATTAACAAATAATTTCTTTAGTAGACCCTCTTCCATAGGATCCTTGAAAGCACAACTATCCTCAATGGGTGTAGTAGTACGCTTAGCTAGGGAAGATATAGCTCCCTCTACCTTAGGGACCGTTTGGCATGAGTCCCGAATGGTATCTGATATAGGAAACATTTTCTTAAAATTAGGAGAGGGAGAAAACGGTATACCTGGTCTATCCCATTCCTTACTAATAATTTCCGAAATTCTCTTAGGAACCGGAAAAACATCAGTGTAAGTAGGAACTTCTAAATATTTATCCATTTTACACAATTTCTCTGGAGGAATCACAATAGGATCAAAATCATCCAGAGTCGCTAAAACCTCCCTAAGCAACAGGCGGAGGTGTTCAAGCTTAAATTTAAATGACATAGCATCCAAATCTGTCGGAGGCAAAACATTCCCTGAATCAGAAATTTCGTCCTCAGACAGTAATTCCCTGATCCCCCAACTCAGAGCACTGTGAGGGAACATCGGAAATAGCTAATAAAGCATCAGAGGATTCAGTATTTACATTAATACTTGACCTACTGCGTTTACCCTGCAACACTGGTAATTTAGACAATACCTCTGTAAGGGTAGTTGACATAACTGCAGCCATCTCCTGAAGAGTAAAGGAATTAGACGCACTAGAAGTACTAGGCATCGCTTGTGTGGGCATAAAAGGTTGTGACACTTGGGGAGAATTGGATGGCATATCCTGATTCTCTTCAGACTGAGAATCATCCCTAGGCACACTTACTTTATTTAAAATATGCTTTTTACATTGTAAAGCCCTTTCAGTACAAAAGTTACACAATGTTAGAGGGGGTTGCACAATAGCTTCTAAACACATAGAACAATGAGAAACCTTAATGTCAGACATGTTGAACAGACTAGTAATACCACAAGTCGTTTAAACACTTATTTATAGCATAAAATAAACATCAGAAAAAACGTGTACTGTGCCTTTAAGAAAAGAAAAAATGAACAATTTTCCCAAAATGCACAAAAAACGTTAAATTATTCCCAAATTTAACTTAATATCGTTGGTTAATCCAAAAATTACTGCACCCAGAAGCAAGGGCAGAAATAAGGCTTTATAAGTACTTATATCAACATCTAGTCAAAAGATAGATAAAAATACACTCCTACCTGCCCCCAGGGTACTTCGAATCAAGTTTCCAACCCTTCAGACCAGCTACACAGTCCAGGAGCCACCGAGCTACTGTTTGCTGCTGCTAAGCCTGAAGAAATTGCGCCAAAATAGGCTCTACCCCTTAAGGTCAAAAGTCAGAGTAGGCCCAAACAACACCGCATGGAAATGCAGTTTTGCACTAAAGTAAAAATACACACACAATATAACCCTCAAGCATAAAACCAATAAGTTTTAAGTGCCAAAAATAAAAAACATAAAACATCGTTTTTAATATTGTCTCCCATGTCACATATTGCCCAAATATCAACTAATGATAAATATAAAATAGGGACTCCAGTAACACCCCTCTTATTAAAATAGGTTTTACTGCTTACCCCATTCCCATACAGGGAAATAATGCCAGCCAGTTCTGATGCACATACCTTAACGCTGCTTGTAGCATGAAACCGGTCTCCACACTGAAGATGTCTCATGGTTACCTTCAGAAGTCTTGTGGGAACCAGCGTGGATCTTAGTTACAAATGCTAAGATCATCAAACCTCAGGGCAGAAATCTTCTTCCATATCCCCCTGAGGAAAATAGTACAACCGGTACCATTAAAAATAAAAAACTTCTTGATTGAAGAAACTAAAACTAACACCTCACTTTACCATGTCTTCCTAGTATAACACAGGCAAAGAGAATGACTGGGGGTGGAGGGGAAGGGGAGGGGCTATATATACAGCTCTGCTGTGGTGCTCTTTTCCACTTAGCCTGTTAGCAGGAGGTTAATATCCCACAAGTAAGGATGAAATCCATGGACTCGTCATATCTTTGTAAAAGAAACATTATTAAAAAGCACAGGAAGTTTACAGTTACACCATCAATTAACCAAAACCTTTTAAATGTTGCTTTTATTTTGTCCTGCCACACAACACCTGCAATGGTGTGTGTCTTACTATCCCCCCCCCCCAGAAATGCCAAGTCTGTCCCGAACATAGAAGGAGGGTATTGAGTAATGAGTGCCTATAATCCTTAAAAGTGAATGATCAACAAAAAACTACAGGGGGTATTGGAAATAAGGAACTCCATATAAGTAAGTCGACTAGGGTAGGTGATCAGTTTTCCACGTTGACCCTCATTTAAAGGAAGGTGAATTTTCTACACTTGTGGGAGAACTTTAAAAATAAAAAAAATAAAACCAAGCGATTGCTACTGGTGTGGATTATAAAAAGAAACTGTTTCACGGAAACTTTCCAAATTCAGTGAAAGAAGTAGATCAATGTTTTCTGCTGGACAGAATACACTTCACTTGAGAAATAAAGCATGCTTCAAATTATCCAGGTATGAGTTTTAAACGTAGCCAACTATTAAACACAAGAAATAATTATTAGATTCTGCAGTGTCTGCTAGCTTTCAAAGAAGCATATCTGGATTTTGTCATATAAAACAAAATCTGCTAGATTAAAAAAAAAATAAAGCTTTCAAGGACTCAAGATATGTTATCTACACCTTTTTAAAATATGTTCTGTGTGAAATAATTGTTACAAAATGAATGATTTGCCAAATCTGAATCAAATAAAAAAGGGGCCAATTATTCACAAAAAAAAAAGAAAAGGCTATGCAACACAATTAAAGTTGAATTAAACTGTAATACATTTTAAAATAGTTTCTTCTGCACCCAATACACTTTTTTTTTAAAGTAACTAATAAAAACACTGAAGCTGAATTATAGGATGTAGATATAATTGTTATATTACAGTGTTTTCCACAGAAAAAGTTGTCCACTGGGTGGCGCTATAAAGAAAACCGAGTAGCTGCAGTGCAATACTTTGTAATATTATCACATTTTCTGCTATCCAAAGCACAACTTAATTGCATAATTTAAAGGGACAGTAAACCTAAAAAATAATGTTAAATAATTCTGCACATAGTGCAGAATTATATAACATTATATAAGTGTTATCTTTATAAAACCTTATATTTCCTTTGAATTTTTTAAAAATATGTCAGTTTTTCAGACCCGCTCTCTGTGCTCTTCTGAGCGGGTCTGTTTTTATTACACAGCGCATCGAGCCAGCTGTATATTCACAGCCCGGCCCGACCGCACAATAACACTAAGTGCAGCTCGCTCCAGCTGTCAGACAGAGCAGGAGCGAGCTGTACTTAGTGTTATGGCGCGGTCGGGCCGGGCTGTGACTATACAGCTGGCCCGATGCGCTGTGTAATAAAAACAGACCCGCTCAGAAGAGCACAGAGAGCGGGTCTGAAAAACAGACATATTTTAAAAAAATTCAAAGGAAATATAAGGTTTTATAACGATAACACTAATATAACATTATATTATAGGTTTACTGAAACTTTAACATAGATTTATTTAATGATAATTTGTGCAATAAACATTGGGGGAAACAGTAAAATTAGCTCATTTTATTAATATTGGCTTCAATTTTAATCAGGTGGTCAGTAAAATAAGCTGGTTGGTGTACCCATTAAAAAGGTCCCGGGGAGAAAACTGCCTTACATATTTTACTATTAATAAGTTATGTAGGATTGGGGGTGAATAATTTGGAAATTTTCATGTTTTTTTTTTTTGTTTGTTTTGTTATACAATGTATTGGAAACTTAGCACAAAAAAATTACTCCCAAAGTTTTTATGTATTTAAATTGTCTACATTTTTTTGTTTAATAGTAAACAATGTATGTAGCTTGACTCCCACTTACGTATTATATATGCCACAGTACCCTAGTTGTAGTTACAGATATGCGTCTGCATCATACTGTAAACTGGAGGGCAGTGAATGCCTGCAGCCGTGTTCTGTCATTTGTATATATGTTTAAGTAGAGGTTAAACACTATGCATAAGCCACACATTGCACATGCACTACACAAACACCATAAAGACACACAAAACTGCACACATGGTACACAAACACTATATACCACACACAAAGTACACCCACAACATAGAAACACTATACACACTACTCACTCATCACACAAACACTACACTATGCACACACTGACAGCTCATGCTCATCACGCAAGCACACACGTAATGAAAAAGTAGAAAATTAAAATGTTAATACTAGTGTTAAAGATCCCAAATTAAATAGAAATTCTAATTAAACTCCCTCACCCTACAAAACCTAATCACCTTGTACATAATTTACGTAAACGATTACAGCACAATATAAATGAGAACAATGGGGAAGATCACTTTTATTGTCTATGCACAATTTAGCATGCCACACCACAAATAGGAAATTCCTAAAACAAAAACACTTAATAGGAAATTGCTAAAGCAAAAAGACTTAAGAAAATTAAAAAAATATATATATATTTTCTATATATGTCTGTCCATATTATGTGGTATAGAGCCTGAAGCTATGATTAATGTAACTACATATCTTTGAAGGACAAATGATAAAACTTACCTCTATACGGAGTGCCCATAGGAGTTACAAACACACTTTGTGTATACCGGTTCAGTTGGTCTTCTAAGGTATTAATCTTTATTAACAAAAAAAAAATAAAAAACGGAAAAAAATATGCTGGGAACATATTTAAACAATACATATAAAATTTATTTTTATTCTTTGTTTTTTGTGGGTCACGGCATGCATATAAACTTTAATTGACAGAACTTATTTACTGTATTTAAATATGTACAATTTTTTAACCCCTGGTGCAACTAATTGTTAAAATTTAATAGAACGAGAACTGCTGATCAAACAAGATAATTTAAATGTTATTACAATCTTCAAGTGCCATAAAACACGTTGAGATCTGTGCATATTCTAAAAGGGATAATTAAGTAAAAATAGTTTGCATAAAAAAACTGTTTAAAAATTGCTGGTAAGTATTTTAAAATAATTTTCAAAAATAAGTTACATAGCTATGCTGTCTGGAATAGTCTGATCCACCCCCCTTATCAGTGTTTAGCATCAGAAACACAGGCATTGTATTTTAACTGAGTTCACAGCAACTTATTTGCTTCTAGGTATGCTCCAGCAGATGAGTGTTAAAGTCTTGTATTCTACCAAAGCAAAGGTGAAGATAGATACAGCCATAAAAGGAATTGTGTGGGGGGAGTTAGAGCTGTACAATTCAGAAATTTAAAAGAAAGGGTTAATGGTGAGGCACTGCAGTATAAGTTTGCAGGTAAAATAATTAAAGCACATATTATATTTTGTCTCTATCCCAACTTGTCCCTTTAACAATGATGATGGGTACTATTGCTTAAATCTAAAAATCGTATTAATACTTTGTAGGTTAAACATAAACATTGATACCATATAAATATGCATAAAGATTGGTATCTGGTAGTAACAGAATTCAGAATGGAATGCAATATTATATCATATTTCAACTACAGAAGCTGATGAATGACAAAATATACATGTTTAAAAATCTCTCACCTTCTCTTTAAGCTCCTGTTCATTCAATATGGCACCATTTAGTTGTGTCGTTTTCTTCGCTAGCTGTGTCTGAATAGAGAAAAAACATAATTTATGTAAGAACTTACCTGATAAATTCATTTCTTTCATATTAGCAAGAGTCCATGAGCTAGTGACGTATGGGATATACATTCCTACCAGGAGGGGCAAAGTTTCCCAAACCTCAAAATGCCTATAAATACACCCCTCACCACACCCACAATTCAGTTTAACGAATAGCCAAGAAGTGGGGTGATAAAAAAGTGCGAAAGCATATAAAATAAGGAATTGGAAAAATTGTGCTTTATACAAAATCATAACCACCACAAAAAAGGGCGGGCCTCATGGACTCTTGCTAATATGAAAGAAATGAATTTATCAGGTAAGTTCTTACATAATTATGTTTTCTTTCATGTAATTAGCAAGAGTCCATGAGCTAGTGACGTATGGGATAATGACTACCCAAGATGTGGATCTTTCCACACAAGAGTCACTAGAGAGGGAGGGATAAAATAAAGACAGCCAATTCCTGCTGAAAATAATCCACACCCAAAATAAAGTTTAACGAAAAACATAAGCAGAAGATTCAAACTGAAACCGCTGCCTGAAGTACTTTTCTACCAAAAACTGCTTCAGAAGAAGAAAATACATCAAAATGGTAGAATTTAGTAAAAGTATGCAAAGAGGACCAAGTTGCTGCTTTGCAGATCTGGTCAACCGAAGCTTCATTCCTAAACGCCCAGGAAGTAGAAACTGACCTAGTAGAATGAGCTGTAATTCTCTGAGGCGGAGTTTTACCCGACTCAACATAGGCAAGATGAATTAAAGATTTCAACCAAGATGCCAAAGAAATGGCAGAAGCTTTCTGGCCTTTTCTAGAACCGGAAAAGATAACAAATAGACTAGAAGTCTTACGAAAAGATTTCGTAGCTTCAACATAATATTTCAAAGCTCTAACAACATCCAAAGAATGCAACGATTTCTCCTTAGAATTCTTAGGATTAGGACATAATGAAGGAACCACAATTTCTCTACTAATGTTGTTGGAATTCACAACTTTAGGTAAAAATTCAAAAGAAGTTCGCAACACCGCCTTATCCTGATGAAAAATCAGAAAAGGAGACTCACAAGAAAGAGCAGATAATTCAGAAACTCTTCTGGCAGAAGAGATGGCCAAAAGGAACAAAACTTTCCAAGAAAGTAAGTTAATGTCCAATGAATGCATAGGTTCAAACGGAGGAGCTTGAAGAGCTCCCAGAACCAAATTCAAACTCCAAGGAGGAGAAATTGACTTAATGACAGGTTTTATACGAACCAAAGCTTGTACAAAACAATGAATATCAGGAAGAATAGCAATCTTTCTGTGAAAAAGAACAGAAAGAGCAGAGATTTGTCCTTTCAAAGAACTTGCGGACAAACCCTTATCTAAACCATCCTGAAGAAACTGTAAAATTCTCGGTATTCTAAAAGAATGCCAGGAAAAATGATGAGAAAGACACCAAGAAATATAAGTCTTCCAGACTCTATAATATATCTCTCGAGATACAGAATTACGAGCCTGTAACATAGTATTAATCACAGAGTCAGAGAAACCTCTTTGACCAAGAATTAAGCGTTCAATCTCCATACCTTTTAAATTTAAGGATTTCAGATCCTGATGGAAAAAGGGACCTTGTGACAGAAGGTCTGGTCTTAACGGAAGAGTCCACGGTTGGCAAGAGGCCATCCGGACAAGATCCGCATACCAAAACCTGTGAGGCCATGCCGGAGCAACCAGCAGAACAAACGAGCATTCCTTCAGAATCTTGGAGATTACTCTTGGAAGAAGAACTAGAGGCGGAAAGATATAGGCAGGATGATACTTCCAAGGAAGTGATAATGCATCCACTGCCTCCGCCTGAGGATCCCGGGATCTGGACAGATACCTGGGAAGTTTCTTGTTTAGATGGGACGCCATCAGATCTATTTCTGGAAGTTCCCACATTTGAACAATCTGAAGAAATACCTCTGGGTGAAGAGACCATTCGCCCGGATGCAATGTTTGGCGACTGAGATAATCCGCTTCCCAATTGTCTACACCTGGGATATGAACCGCAGAGATTAGACAGGAGCTGGATTCCGCCCAAACCGAAATTCGAGATACTTCTTTCATAGCCAGAGGACTGTGAGTCCCTCCTTGATGATTGATGTATGCCACAGTTGTGACATTGTCTGTCTGAAAACAAATGAACGATTCTCTCTTCAGAAGAGGCCAAAACTGAAGAGCTCTGAAAATTGCACGGAGTTCCAAAATATTGATCGGTAATCTCACCTCCTGAGATTCCCAAACTCCTTGTGCCGTCAGAGATCCCCACACAGCTCCCCAACCTGTGAGACTTGCATCTGTTGAAATTACAGTCCAAGTCGGAAGCACAAAAGAAGCCCCCTGAATTAAACGATGGTGATCTGTCCACCATGTTAGAGAGTGTCGAACAATCGGTTTTAAAGATATTAATTGAGATATCTTCGTGTAATCCTTGCACCATTGCTTCAGCATACAGAGCTGAAGAGGTCGCATGTGAAAACGAGCAAAGGGGATCGCGTCCGATGCAGCAGTCATAAGACCTAGAATTTCCATGCATAAGGCTACCGAAGGGAATGATTGTGACTGAAGGTTTCGACAAGCTGCAATCAACTTTAGACGTCTCTTGTCTGTTAAAGACAGAGTCATGGACACTGAATCCATCTGGAAACCCAGAAAGGTTACCCTTGTCTGAGGAATCAAAGAACTTTTTGGTAAATTGATCCTCCAACCATGATCTTGAAGAAACAACACAAGTCGATTCGTATGAGATTCTGCTAAATGTAAAGACTGAGCAAGTACCAAGATATCGTCCAAATAAGGAAATACCACAATACCCTGTTCTCTGATTACAGACAGCAGGGCACCGAGAACCTTTGTAAAAATTCTTGGAGCTGTAGCTAGGCCAAACGGCAGAGCCACAAACTGGTAATGCTTGTCCAGAAACGAGAATCTCAGGAACTGATAATGATCTGGATGAATCGGAATATGCAGATATGCATCCTGTAAATCTATTGTGGACATATAATTCCCTTGCTGAACAAAAGGTAAGATAGTCCTTACAGTTACCATCTTGAATGTTGGTATCCTTACATAATGATTCAATATTTTTAGATCCAGAACTGGTCTGAAAGAATTCTCCTTCTTTGGTACAATGAAGAGATTTGAATAAAACCCCATCCCCTGTTCCGGAACTGGAACTGGCATAATTACTCCAGTCAACTCTAGATCTGAAACACATTTCAGAAATGCTTGAGCTTTTACTGGATTTACTGGGACACGGGAAAGAAAAAATCTCTTTGCAGGAGGTCTCAACTTGAAACCAATTCTGTACCCTTCTGAAACAATGCTCTGAATCCAAAGATTGTGAACAGAATTGATCCAAATTTCCTTGAAAAAACGTAACCTGCCCCCTACCAGCTGAGCTGGAATGAGGGCCGCACCTTCATGTGGACTTAGAAGCAGGCTTTGCCTTTCTAGCTGGCTTGGATTTATTCTAGACTGGAGATGGTCTCCAAACTGAAACTGCTCCTGAGGATGAAGGATCAGGCTTTTGTTCTTTGTTGAAACGAAAGGAACGAAAACGATTATTAGCCCTGTTTTTACCTTTAGATTTTTTATCCTGTGGTAAAAAAGTTCCTTTCCCACCAGTAACAGTTGAAATAATGGAATCCAACTGAGAACCAAATAATTTGTTACCCTGGAAAGAAATGGAAAGTAAAGTTGATTTAGAAGCCATATCAGCATTCCAAGTTTTAAGCCATAAAGCTCTTCTAGCTAAAATAGCTAGAGACATAAACCTGACATCAACTCTGATAATATCAAAAATGGCATCACAGATAAAATTATTAGCATGCTGAAGAAGAAGAATAATATCATGAGAATCACGATGTGTTACTTGTTGCGCTAAAGTTTCCAACCAAAAAGTTGAAGCTGCAGCAACATCAGCCAAAGATATAGCAGGTCTAAGAAGATTACCTGAACACAGATAAGCTTTTCTTAGAAAGGATTCAATTTTCCTATCTAGAGGATCCTTAAACGAAGTACCATCTGACGTAGGAATAGTACGTAGCAAGGTAGAAATAGCCCCATCAACTTTAGGGATCTTGTCCCAAAATTCTAATCTGTCAGACGGCACAGGATATAATTGCTTAAAACGTTTAGAAGGAGTAAATGAATTACCCAAATTATCCCATTCTTTGGAAATTACTGCAGAAATAGCATTAGGAACAGGAAAAACTTCTGGAATAACCACAGGAGCTTTAAATACCTTATCTAAACGTTTAGAATTAGTATCAAGAGGACCAGAATCCTCTATTTCTAAAGCAATTAGTACTTCTTTAAGTAAAGAACGAATAAATTCCATTTTAAATAAATATGAAGATTTATCAGCATCAACCTCTGAGACAGAATCCTCTGAACCAGAGGAATCATCAGAATCAGAATGACGATGTTCATTTAAAAATTCATCTGTAGGGAGAGAAGTTTTAAAAGATTTTTTACGTTTACTAGAAGGAGAAATAACAGACATAGCCTTCTTTATGGATTCAGAAACAAAATCTCTTATATTATCAGGAACATTCTGCACCTTAGATGTTGAAGGAACTGCAACAGGCAATGGTACTTTACTAAAGGAAATATTATCTGCTTTAACAAGTTTGTCATGACAATCAATACAAACAACAGCTGGAGGAATAGCTACCAAAAGTTTACAGCAGATACACTTAGCTTTGGTAGATTCAGCACTTGACAGCGATTTTCCTGTAGTATCTTCTGACTCAGATGCAACGTGAGACATCTTGCAATATGTAAGAGAAAAAACAACATATATATAAAGCAAAATTGATCAAATTCCTTAAATGACAGTTTCAGGAATGGGAAAAAATGCCAAAGAACAAGCTTCTAGCAACCAGAAGCAATAAAAAATGAGACTTAAATAATGTGGAGACAAAAGCGACGCCCATATTTTTTCGCGCCAAATAAGACGCCCACATTATTTGGCGCCTAAATGCTTTTTGGCGCCAAAAATGACGCCACATCCGGAACGCCGACATTTTTGGCGCAAAATAACGTCAAAAAATGACGCAACTTCCGGCGACACGTATGACGCCGGAAACGAAATAGAATTTTTTGCGCCAAAAAAGTCCGCGCCAAGAATGACGCAATAAACTGAAGCATTTTCAGCCCCCGCGAGCCTAACAGCCCACAGGGAAAAAGTCAAATTTTAAGGTAAGAAAAATGTTAAATTAAAATGCATTATCCCAAATATGAAACTGTCTGAAAATAAGGAAAGTTGAACATTCTGAGTCAAGGCAAATAAATGTTTGAATACATATATTTAGAACTTTATAAACAAAGTGCCCAACCATAGCTTGGAGTGTCACAGAAAATAAGACTTACTTACCCCAGGACACTCATCTACATATAGCAGATAGCCAAACCAGTACTGAAACGAGAATCAGCAGAGGTAATGGTATATATAAGAGTATATCGTCGATCTGAAAAGGGAGGTAAGAGATGAATCTCTACGACCGATAACAGAGAACCTATGAAATAGACCCCGTAGAAGGAGATCACTGCATTCAAATAGGCAATACTCTCCTCACATCCCTCTGACATTCACTGCACGCTGAGAGGAAAACCGGGCTCCAACTTGCTGCGGAGCGCATATCAACGTAGAATCTAGCACAAACTTACTTCACCACCTCCATCGGAGGCAAAGTTTGTAAAACTGAATTGTGGGTGTGGTGAGGGGTGTATTTATAGGCATTTTGAGGTTTGGGAAACTTTGCCCCTCCTGGTAGGAATGTATATCCCATACGTCACTAGCTCATGGACTCTTGCTAATTACATGAAAGAAAACACAATATGTAAATATTAAAGCATTCAATTAAATAAAACCAACTGTCAGTGACTTCAACATGAGCACAATAACAGTGTTAACCTTTTATATTATTCCATATTGTCTTAATGAAAGAGACAGTGTACACCAATTTTCATATAACTGCATGTAATAGACACTACACACACACACAGATATATTATTTTTTTTTGCATTCTGACAGGGCTTAACAAATTCAATATCTTAAGAGGCAGTCCATACATTTGGGCCATCCCTATATCATCTACATAATATTATATAAACTATTATGTGTGTTTGTGTGTCTGTATATATATATATATATATATATATATATATATTAGACATGTGCATTCTGGATTTTCACAGATCTTAGTGTGTTGCACTTTAACAAGAAGAAAACATAAATTATGCTTACCTGATAATTTTATTTCCATCGTGGGGAGGAGAGTCCACGGATTTATTTATTACTTGTGGGAATTAAGAACCTGGCCACCAGGAGGAGGCAAAGACACCCCAGCCAAAGGCTTAAATACCTCCCCCACTCCCCTCATCCCCTAGTCATTCTGCCGAGGGAACAAGGAACAGTAGGAGAAACATTAGGGTGTAAATAGTGCCAGAAGAATATATTACATTTTGGTCCGCCCATCGGAGATACGGGCGGGGGCCATGGACTCTCCTCCCACAATGAAAATAAAATTATCAGGTAAGCATAATTTATGTTTTCCATCTAAAGGGGAGGAGAGTCCACGGCTTCATTCATTACTTGTGGGAACATATACCCAAGCTCTAGAGGACACTGAATGAAACCGGGAGGGTAAAAGGCGGGCCCTTAATCTGAGGGCATCACAGCCTGTAGAACCTTTCTCCCAAAAACAGCTTCCGCAGAAGCAAAGACGTCAAATTTGTAAAACTTAGTGAAGGTATGCAAGGAGGACCAGGTAGCCGCCTTGAAAATCTGCTCCATAGAAGCCTCATTTTTGAAAACCCAAGATGAAGCTACCGCTCTAGTGGAGTGAGCCGTAATCCTCTGAGGAGGCTTATGTCCCGCTGTCTCATAGGCCAAGCGGAACAAGCTCCTCAGCCAAAAAAGACAAAGAAGTAGCAGAAGCCCTCTGACCCCTGAGCTTCCCTGAATACAAAACAAAAAGTGATTTAGATTGTCTAAAATTCTTTGTGGCCTGAAGATAGAATTTCAAAGCACGAACCACATCCAGATTATGAAGTAACCTCTCCTTAGGAGAAGAAGGATTAGGACACAAGGAAGGAACAACTCCTGATTGATGTTACGGTTAGACACAACCTTGGGGAGAAACCCAAAGCCAGTGCGAAGAACAGCCTTATCCGCATGAAACACCAGATATGGGGACTCATATTGCAAGGCCGCCAGCTCCGAAACTCTGCGTGCCGATGCGATGGCCAGCAGAAAGAGAACCTTCCATGAAAGAATCCTTATGTCAACAGAATGCATAGGTTCAAACGGAACCTTCTGCAAGACCTTAAGTACCAAATTTAGGCTCCAAGGGGAAGCAGACTGCTTAAAGACAGGCCTGATCCTAGACAGAGCCTGAACAAAGGATTGGATGTCAGGGAGATCAGCGAGTCCCCTATGTAACAGAACAGATAACGCAGAAATTTGATCCTTTAGGGAACTAGCGGCGAGACCCTTCTCCAAACCCTCTTGAAGAAAAGACAAAATCCTGGACACGCCATGACTCTCACACCAGGACAAGTAAGTCCTCCACACCTTATGATAGATGCAACGAGTGACCGGCTTTCTTGCCTGAACTAGAGTGTCAATCACCTTCTCAGAAAAAAACCTTTTTGCCAAGACTAAGCGTTCAATCTTCACGCAGTCAGTCTCAGAGAATCGAGATTTTGATGTTGTAAAGGACCCTGCTCTAGCAGATCCCTGCGACAGGGTAACCTCCACGGCGGAGAGGATGACATCCCCACCAGATCAGCAAACCAACTCCTCCTCGGCCCCAAAGGAGCAATCAGAATGGATGATGCTCTCTCCTGCTTTATACGCGCCACTACACGAGGAAGAAGCAGTAACGGAGGAAATATGTATACTAGACCAAATCCCCAAGGCATTGCCAATGCGTCTATTAGCTCCGCCTGGAGGTCCCTCGACCTCGATCCGTATCGGGGGAGCTTGCAATTCAACCTTGACGCAATGAGATCGATCTCCGGCGTCCCCCATCTGAGACAAATCTCTGCAAACACTTTGGGGTGAAGAAACCATTCCCCCGGATGAAAAGTCTGTCTGCTGAGAAAATCCGCTTCCCAGTTGACCACACCCGGGATGTGGATCGCAGAAAGCGAACCGTTGTGGGACTCCGCCCACTCCAGTATCTGAGACATCTCCCTCATTGCCAAGGAGCTCTTCGTGCCTCCCTGGTGGTTGATGTAAGCCACCGAGGAAATATTGTCCGACTGGAACCTGATAAATCTGAAGTCCCTCAGACGAGGCCACGCCTTCAGAGCGCTGTAGATCGCTCGAAGCGCCGGAATATTTATTGGAAGAAGAGCCTCTGAGCGAGACCACTTCCCCTGTGCCATCCTGGCACCCCAAACAGCTCCCCATCCTGAAAGACTCGCGTCCGTGGTAACAATCTCCCAGGATGGCCTCAGGAAGGTTGTCCCCATGGACAGGTGATCCAGGCGGATCCAGCAGAGGAGAGAAATCCGAATCCGCGCATCCATGTATATCGGCTGCGAAAGATCGGAATGATCGCCGTTCCACTGTCTCAACATGCACAATTGAAGTGGTCTGAGATGAAACCTGGCGAATAGAATGATGTCCATGCTGGAGACCATGAGCCCAATCATTTCCATGCACTGAGCTACAGATGGTCTCACTGTAGACTGAAGGGCAAGACAGGTAGACGTCATCTTTGAGCGTCGCTTGTCCGTGAGAAAGATCTTCATGGACATGGAGTCTATGATCGTGCCCAAGAACTCTACTCTAGTACAGGGAACCAGAGAACTCTTCTCGAGATTGATCTTCCAACCATGAGATTCAAGTAACTGTAACAGGAACCTGGTGTGGGCCTCTGCCAGATGGAATGACGGTGCCTGAACCAGAATGTCATCCAGGTATGTCGCCAACGCGATGCCCTGGGATCTGGTTACTGCTAGAAGGGCCCCCAGAACCTTGGTGAAGACTCTCGGGGCCGTTGACAGACCGAAAGGGAGGGCCACGAACTGGAAATGCTGATCCAGAAAGGCAAATCTGAGAACCTAACATGATCCCTGTGAATCGGAACATGAAGGTAGGCATCCCTCAAGTCTATAGAGGTCATTAGCTGCCCCTCTTGAACTAGGGGCAGAATGGATCTGATTGTTTCCATTTTGAACTATGAAATGGACAGAAACCTGTTCAGACATTTGAGGTCCAGAATCGGGCGGAACGTGCCCTCCTTCTTTGGGACCACAAACAAATTGGAGTAATACCCTAGACCCCTCTCTGCCTGGGGTACTGGTACAATAACCCCTAGAGCGACGAGATCTCATACACAACCCAGAAAGGCCTCTCTTTTTTCCAGCCTTGAAGACAAGTTTGACAGAAGGAATCTGCCCCTGGGCGGAGAGGACTTCCCTTAGGTTTCGCCTTCTTATCCTGGGGAAGGAAGACAACCTTGCTTCCTGTAACCGTGGATATAATAGAGTCCAAACATGGACTGAACGGGATCTTGCCCTTAAAAGGCAAAGACAGCAGCCTCGTCTTGGAGGTCATGTCCACCGACCAAGATTTTAGCCACAGAGCTCTGCGAGCTAGAACCGAAAAACCTGATACCTTGGCATTCAGGCAGATAATTTGATAATTAGCGTCATGAATTAAGGAATTGGCCAACTTTAGGGCATTAATCTTTTCCTGCACTTCCTCGAAAGAGGGATCACCCTCAATCATATCAAATAAGGAATCACACCAATATGATGCAGCTTCAGCAACCGCGGCTACAGCCGCTGCCGGTTGAAAAACAAACCCTGTGTGTTGAAACATCTTTCGTAACATGTTTTCCAACTTCTTATCCATAGGCTCCTTGAAAGAAGAACTATCATCTAAAGGAATTGTTGTGCGCTTAGCGAGCATGGAGCATGGACCATTCCCAAGGTGGTGTGTGGGACCACCTTGGGAATGGTCCCACACAACTCTAGCTGGACCTCCGGAACGGGGAAAAGCTTTTTAAATTGAGAAGAAGGAGAAAAGGAAGAACCTAACCGCTCCCACTCGTTCTTTATAATGTTCGCCATCTTTACAGGAACTGGGAAAGTCTGAGGAACCACCCTGTCGTCGTAAACCTTATCCAACTTAGGAATGGAAGGCTCCTCTGGAAGCTTGGGTTCCGGAACGCAAGTTCTTTATCTTAAACGGAAAACCTGGTTCCTCCACTGCCGGAGGTTTAGATGACACGGACTCCGACCACGAAAGACCTCTCCCGATACGTCGGACTGGGCCTCGTCATCGTACATCCCCTCTGGGGCGTTCGACAGAGACAAATCCTGGGTTGGGCCGCTATGAAAAGCTCTACGCTTGTGCTTAGCAGAAAGCAGCAAAGCATGGATCACCTTAGCGACTGCCGTTTCAAGCTGGTCTGCAAAATCCAGCGGCCAAGCAATCTCCCCCGAAGCGGTAACAGTCGGACACTGGGGTGCTGCATGTGAGATAGGGGACACCATTGGGAAATGCACCTCATGGGACGGAGATCCCTCAGAGGTGGACGGCTCAGTAGTGCTAGACATTCTCTTATGTTTGGAAGTCGTAGCTTTCTCAAGGCATGTGGAACACAGTTGCGCAGGCTGATCTACCAAAACCTCACAATAAACACAGGTATAAGACTTAGTTAAAGAGGGAGTACCCTCTAACGCGTCAGAATCCTCCATAGATTTTAGAAAAAAAAGATTAAACAGGCACCTTTATAACCACCAATGGCCGAGGCACTCACCACATCCTATGACCCGGACCTCAGAAAACACTTTGTCTCCTCCGCTGCAGGTCAGACCGGAAGTGAAGAAGCCCCACCCGGTCACAAGGATGTCTGCGCAGGACAGCCCCTGCCCAGGAGAAAATGCGCCAAAAAAAGACAATGCAAAAAATCCCGGAAGAGAACCTGGCAGTTTCACAAAAATGCCAGAGCTGCGTCCTAACACATAGGACAGCAATCACATAATAAACTCATCATGTACATACCCCCCCTGTTCAATAATCCCCTTATAGGAATATTACCCCATGATTCTATAAAGATAAAGGCGCCACACTGTGGCCCCGACTTCTGTGTTATCATTATGTAAAAATGAAACGATCTTACCAGAATCTACGCCGTGGAATAGGACCCTTCAAGTGTGACAGTTGGTAGCAGCGTTCCTGACATGGACTTGAGAGAAGAAAGCAATCTGCAAAACTCAACAACACCGATTGCAATAGGAGCTGTTAATATGAGTCGGGATGGTGTCGCAAACGGAAGCTCCCTCTGCATCTCCGGCACCTCTCTGCCACCTCCTGTGACGAAAGGCAAAGAATGACTGGGGGATGAGGGGAGTGGGGGAGGTATTTAAGCCTTTGGCTGGGGTGTCTTTGCCTCCTCCTGGTGGCCAGGTTCTTAATTCCCACAAGTAATGAATGAAGCCGTGGACTCTCCTCCCCTTTAGATGGAAATATGTCTTTTTTAAATTACACACATACATATTATATAATAACCTAATAAAAGTTTGATTTGTATTTTACAACTGCAAGACCTAGAAAAATCCAGCCTCACCAAGCTAAACTGTAGTTGCAACTGGTGGCAGCCAGCAGAGGGAAGTGGGGGCACTTATAGATATCTTGGGGACTATATAATATATATAATCTATACTATAATCGCATTTGTAATGTGCCCGTCGCCGTCATCAGTTGCGCCCGCAGCCTGCAGTGCGAGACAGCTTCAGGAAGCTCCAGCACTCTTAGCTGTTATTACAGCTGAAAGCTGGAGCTCCTGAAGCTTCAGGCATCTGCCGCATATTAAGCCGGAGCGCGATCGGTGCTCCGGCTTTATATGAGGGCAGATGCCTGATCATTACAGACGGTGACACTGTGTGTGTCACCGTCTGTAATGATCTAATGCTGGTGCCGGTAGGAGGAGTGGGCGGCTCAGCAGAGGAGGGGGGAGGGAAGGGAGTGGGAGGCTACGCTACAGAAATTAAAGGAACAGGGAGGGATGGGGCAGCTACACTACAGAAAAGGGGTCTGGGGGTGCAGGGGAGGACTAAATGGTGATCGTGGGAGGGGGGGGAGGTGGTGGGACCACTACACTACAGAATTTAAAAAAAAAAAGAAGTATAAAAAAAAGGGGGTTATAGGTACTGGCAGGCAGCTGCCAGTACCTAAGATGGCGGCAATCGTTAGAAGTGGGGCGGGGGTAGAGAGCTGTTTGAGGGGGGGATCAGGGACAGAGGGATAGGGACAGAAGGATAGGGAGAGGGACAGAGGGATAGGGACAGAAGGATAGGGAGAGGGACAGAGACAGAGGGATAGGGACAGAAGGATAGGAAGAAAGACAGGGGTATAGGGACAGAGGGACAGAGGTAATGATAGGGACAGGGACCAAGGGATAGGGGTAATGATAGGGACAGGGACCGAGGGATAGGGACAGAACTATAGGGACAGAGGGAGAGGGACAGAAGGAGAGGGAGATAGGGACAGAGGGATAGAGACAGGGGGATAGAGGGAGAGGGACAGAGGGATAGGGACAGAAGGATAGGAAGAAAGACAGGAGTATAGGGACAGAGGGACAGGGGTAATGATAGGGACAGGGACCGAGGGATAGGGGTAATGATAGGGACAGGGACCGAGGGATAGGGACAGAGCTATAGGGACAGAGGGAGAGGGACAGAAGGAGAGGGAGATAGGGACAGAGGGATAGGGACAGGGGGATAGAGGGACAGGGATAGAGGGATAGGGATAGAGGGATAGGGACAGAGCAATAGGGATACAAGGATAGGTTTATTTCTTCCATTAAACATTTTGGCCAGTGTACACAGGCTTTACCACTAGTAATATATAATAATGGCAAAAGGGCTGGACCTAGATCTTGAATACATATATGGAGCCCTGCCATATTGCAAAATATATGATAAAAAGTATGGGTTTTATGTGCCATACACTAAACCCAATTTTTTTCTTTCATAATTCAGATGGAGCATGGAATTTTAAGCAACTTTCTAATTTACTCCTATTATTTTTTTCTTCGTTCTCTTTATTTGAAAAAGCAGGAATCTAAGCTAAGGAGCTGGCCCATTTTTGGTTCAAGACCCTGGATAGCACAAGCTGATTGGTGACTACATTTAACCACCAATCAGCAAGTACAACCCAGGTTCTGAACAAAAAATGGGCCGGCTCGTTAGTTTAGATTCCTGTTTTTTCAAATAAAGATAGCAAGAGAACAAAGAAAAATTATTAATAGGAGTAAATTAGAAAGTTGCTTTAAAAAGCATGCTCTATCTGAATCATGAAAGAAACAAACACATGGGTTTAGTATCCCTTTAAAGAGAGCAAGAAAAGGTTAAAGAAAAAACATAATTTATGCTTACCTGATAAATTTATTTCTCTTGTAGTGTATCCAGTCCACGGATCATCCATTACTTGTGGGATATTCTCCTTCCCAACAGGAAGTTGCAAGAGGATCACCCACAGCAGAGCTGCTATATAGCTCCTCCCCTCACTGCCATATCCAGTCATTCGACCGAAACAAGCCGAGAAAGGAGAAACCATAGGGTGCAGTGGTGACTGTAGTTTAATTAAAATTTAGACCTGCCTTAAAAGGACAGGGCGGGCCGTGGACTGGATACACTACAAGAGAAATAAATTTATCAGGTAAGCATAAATTATGTTTTCTCTTGTTAAGTGTATCCAGTCCACGGATCATCCATTACTTGTGGGATACCAATACCAAAGCTAAAGTACACGGATGATGGGAGGGACAAGGCAGGAACTTAAACGGAAGGAACCACTGCCTGTAGAACCTTTCTCCCAAAAACAGCCTCCGAAGAAGCAAAAGTATCAAATTTGTAAAATTTGGAAAAGGTATGAAGTGAAGACCAAGTCGCAGCCTTGCCCAATCTGTTCAACAGAAGCCTCATTTTTAAAGGCCCAGGTGGAATCCACAGCTCTAGTAGAATGAGCTGTAATCCTTTCAGGGGGCTGCTGTCCAGCAGTCTCATAGACTAAATGGATTATACTCCAAAGCCAAAAAGAAAGAGAGGTTGCCAAGGCCTTTTGACCTCTCCTCTGTCCAGAGTAAACAACAAACAGGTTAGATGTTTGACGAAAATCTTTAGTAGCTTGTAAGTAAAACTTCAAGGCACGGACTACGTCTAGATTATGCAAAAGACGTTCCTTCTTTGAAGAAGGATTAGGACATAATGATGGAACAACAATCTCTTGATTGATATTCTTGTTAGAAACCACCTTGGGTAAAAGCCCAGGTTTTGTACGCAGAACTACTTTATCTGAATGAAAGATTAGATAAGGAGAATCACAATGTAAGGCAGATAACTCCGAGACTCTTCGAGCCGAGGAAATAGCCATCAGAAACAGAACTTTCCATGATAGAAGTTTGATATCAATAGAATGAAGGGGTTCAAACGGAACCCCTTGAAGAACTTTAAGAACCAAGTTTAAGCTCCATGGAGGAGCAACAGGTTTAAACACAGGCTTAATTCTAACTAAAGCCTAACAAAATGCCTGAACGTCTGAAACTTCTGCCAGACGCTTGTGTAAAAGAATAGACAGAGCAGAAATCTGTCCCTTTAAAGAACTAGCTGATAATCCTTTGTCCAAACCCTCTTGGAGGAAGGACAATATCCTAGAAATCCTAACCCTACTCCATGAGTAATTCTTGGATTCACACCAATGAAGATATTTACGCCATATCTTGTAGTAGATTTTCCTGGTGACAGGCTTTCGTGCCTGCATTAAGGTATCAATGACTGACTCGGAGAAGCCACGCTTTGATAGGATCAAGCGTTAAATCTCCATGCAGTCAGTCTCAGAGAAATTAGATTCGGATAATTGAAAGGACCTTGTATGAGAAGGTCTTGTCTCAGAGGCAGAGTCCATGGTGGAAAGGATGACATGTCCACTAGGTCTGCATACCAGGTCCTGCGTGGCCACGCAGGCGCTATCAGAATCACTGATGCCCTCTCCTGTCTGATTTTGGCAATCAGTCGAGGGAGCAGAGGAAACAGTGGAAACACATAAGCCAGGTTGAAGAACCAAGGAGCTGCTAGAGCATCTATCAGCGTCGCTTCTGGGTCCCTGGACCTGGATCCGTAACAAGGAAGCTTGGCGTTCTGGAGAGACGCCATGAGATCCAGTTCTGGTTTGCCCCAACAATGAACCAATTGAGCAAACACCTCCGGATGGAGTTCCCACTCCCCCGGATGAAAAGTCTGACGACTTAGAAAATCCGCCTCCCAGTTCTCTACACCTGGGATATGGATTGCTGATAGGTGTGAGACTCTGCCCAGCAAATTATCTTGGAGACTTCTAACATCGCTAGGGAACTCCTGGTTCCCCCTTGATGGTTGATGTAAGCCACAGTCGTGATGTTGTCCGACTGAAATCTGATTAACCTCAGGATTGCTAACTGAGGCCAAGCTAGAAGAGCACTGAATATTGCTCTTAACTCCAGAATATTTATTGAGAGGAGTTTCTCCTCCTGAGTCCATGATCCCCGAGCCTTCAGGGAGTTCCAGACTGCACCCCAACCTAGAAGGCTGGCATCTGTTGTTACAATCGTCCAATCTGGTCTGCGAAAGGTCATACCCTTGGACAGGTGGACCCGAGATAACCACCAGAGAAGAGAATCTCTGGTTTCCTGATCCAGATTTAGTAGAGGGGACAAATCTGTGTAATCCCCATTCCACTGACTGAGCATGCATAATTGCAGCGGTCTGAGATGCAGGCGCGCAAATGGCACTATGTCCATTGCCGCTACCATTAAGCCGATTACCTCCATGCACTGAGCCACCGCAGGGCGCGGAGTGGAGTGAAGAACACGGCAAGCATTTAGAAGTTTTGATAACCTGGACTCCGTCAGGTAAATTTTCATTTCTACAGAATCTATAAGAGTCCCTAGGAAGGAAACCTTGTGAGAGGAGATAGAGAACTCTTTTCTTCGTTCACTTTCCACCCATGCGACCTCAGAAATGCCAGAACTATCTCTGTATGAGACTTGGCAATTTGAAAGCTTGACGCCTGTATCAGGATGTCGTCTAGATAAGGAGCCACCGCTATGCCTCGCGGTCTTAGAACCGCCAGAAGTGAGCCCAGAACCTTTGTAAAAATTCTTGGGGCTGTAGTCAACCCGAAGGGAAGAGCTACAAATTGGTAATGCCTGTCTAGAAAGGCAAATCTCAGGAACCGATGATGATTCTTGTTAATCGGAATGTGAAGGTAGGCATCCTTTAAGTCCACTGTGGTTATGTACTGACCCTCTTGGATCATGGGTAAGATGGTTCGAATAGTTTCCATCTTGAATGATGGAACTCTGAGGAATTTGTTTAAGATCTTTAGATCCAAAATTGGTCTGAAGGTTCCCTCTGTTTTGGGAACCACAAACAGATTTGAATAAAAACCCTGTCCTTGTTCCGTCCGCGGAACTGGATGGATCACTCCCATTTTTAGGAGGTCTTGCACGCAGCGTAGGAATGCCTCTTTCTTTATCTGGTTTGCATATAATCTTGAAAGGTGAAATCTCCCTTGTGGAGGAGAAGCTTTGAAGTCCAGAAGATATCCCTGAGATATGATCTCCAATGCCCAGGGATCCTGAACATCTCTTTTTTTTTATCCATTGGATCTGAAAAAGCACAACTGTCCTCAACCGGGATAGTGGTACGCTTTGCTAAAATAGAAACTGCTCCCTCCACCTTAGGGACCGTCTGCCATAAGTCCCGTGTAGTGGCGTCTATGGGAAACATTTTTCTAAATATAGGAGGGGGGGGGGAAACGGCACACCGGGTCTATCCCACTGCTTACTAATAATTTCTGTAAACCTTTTAGGTATTGGAAAAACATCAGTACACACCGGCACTGCATAGTATTTATCCAGTCTACACAATTTCTCTGGCACTGCAATTGTGTCACAGTCATTCAGAGCAGCTAACACCTCCCCAAGCAATACACGGAGGTTCTCAAGCTTAAATTTAAAATAAGAAATCTCTGAATCAGGTTTACCCGAGTCAGAGATGTCACCCACAGACTGAAGCTCTCCGTCCTCAGGTTCTGCATATTGTGACGCAGTATCAGACATGGCTCTTACAGCATCTACGCGCTCGGTATCTCGTCTAACCCCAGAGCTATCGCGCTTGCCTCTTAATTCAGGCAATCTGGCTAATACCGCTGACAGGGTATTATCCATGATCGCAGCCATGTCCTGCAAAGTAATCGCTATGGGGGTCCCTGATGTACTTGGCGCCATATTAGCGTGCGTCCCTTGAGCGGGAGGCAAAGGGTCCGACACGTGGGGAGAGTTAGTCGGCATAACTTCCCCCTCGACAGAACCCTCTGGTGACAATTCTTTTATAGATAAAGACTGATCTTTACTGTTTAAGGTGAAATCAATACATTTAGTACACATTCTCCTATGGGGCTCCACCATGGCTTTTAAACATAATGAACAAGTAGTTTCCTCTGTGTCAGACATGTTTGTACAGACTAGCAATGAGACTAGCAAGCTTGGAAAACACTTTAAAACAAGTTAACAAGCAATATAAAAAACGTTACTGTGCCTTTAAGAAAAACAAATTTTGTCAAAATTTGAAATAACAGTGAAAAAAGGCAGTTACACTAACGAAATTTTTACAGTGTATGTAACAAGTTAGCAGAGCATTGCACCCACTTGCAAATGGATGATTAACCCCTTAATACCAAAAACGGAATAATAAATGAAAAAAAAAAAAAGTTTTTAAAACTAGTCACAACAACTGCCACAGGTCTACTGTGGTTTTTACCCTCCTCAAACACGACTTTTGAAGCCTTTTGAGCCCTTCAGAGATGTCCTGTATCATGCAGAGGGAAGCTGAATGTCTCTGTCTGTAATTTTAGCTGCGCAGAAAAGCGCTAAAATAGGCCCCTCCCACTCATATTACAACAGTGGAAAGCCAGCCATGTGGAAAAAAACTAAACCCCAATAAGTTTTATCACCAAGCATATATAAAAACGATTAAACATGCCAGCAAACGTTTTATATTGCACTTTTATAAGAGTATGTATCTCTGGTAATAAGCCTGATACCAGTCGCTATTAAATCACTGTATTTAGGCTTAACTTACATTAATCCGGTATCAGCAGCATTTTTCTAGCAAATTCCATCCCTAGAAATATGTTAACTGCACATACCTTATTGCAGGATAGCCTGCACGCCATTCCCCCTCTGAAGTTACCTCGCTCCTCAGAATATGTGAGAACGGCAGTGGATCTTAGTTACTTCTGCTAAAATCATAGAAAACGCAGGCAGATTCTTCTTCTAATGCTGCCTGAGATAAAATAGTACACTCCGGTACCATTTAAAAATAACAAACTTTTGATTGAAGAAAAAAACTAACTATAATACACCACTCTCCTCTTACTACGTCCATCTTTGTTGAGAGTTGCAAGAGAATGACTGGATATGGCAGTGAGGGGAGGAGCTATATAGCAGCTCTACTGTGGGTGATCCTCTTGCAACTTCCTGTTGGGAAGGAGAATATCCCACAAGTAATGGATGATCTGTGGACTGGATACACTTAACAAGAGAAAGGAGGAAGTGAGGGGGAGAGAGAAAGAAGGATGATGGGAAAACAGTAATAAAAAAAGGAAAGACTGCTGAGGCGAGGGGAGACTTTAGAGAGTGAGGGCTAAAGAGTTTGTGAGAGGTCTTTACACTATTTTTTGTGTTCTTCATTTTATTTGCTGTTTTTTCTTCTGACAACAAATATAAAACTAAAATGAGTTTCACTTATTCTATAATAAAAACCAACTGCTTATTTTTAGGTTTATATTTTTTCAGAGCTGGCTGTAGCAAGTGGTATCTGTAGCACACCAAGGCTATGTAAATAAGCCACTGAAGAAATACAAATCCTATTATACTCTCACAGGAACAATACTACCATCAGTGATGATGCAAAATAAAGAAGGCCATTGCTATTTTGCCCTCTCATTATTTTTCAAAAGCACGTACTATTTAAATTGGTGTGGAACCATGATCAAGGTTGTTTATAGAGCTTATTGAAATTGTCCATTTCATTCAACACACATTTTATCACAATGCAATTGGGTCTTACCTGAAGCTCAGATACAGTATCCTAAAATATAAGAAAAAACAAACAGATCATCATCTTTTATGTACTTTGTCATTAGATATCGCAAGCTCAATACAAGGGGTAAAATAAAAAAAATAATTTTTCTTTTTTTTTTTAAACTCTCCAATTTACTACTATCTAATTTGCCTCATTCTCTTGCTATCCTTTGTCAGAAAAATACCAAGGTAGGCTCTACTGAGAGCTTGCTGCTGATTTGTGGCTGCACATGTATACCTCGTCATTTGTTACCTGATATGTTCAGCTAGCTCCCAGTAGATCATTGCTACTCCTCCAACAAAGGATACAAAAAGAACAAAGCAAATCGGATAATAGAAGTAAAGTGGAAAGTTGTTTCAAATTGTATGTTCTGTCTAAATCACAAATGGAAAAAAAAAAAGGGTTTCATCATGTCCCTTTAACATAAAAACTGATTTTTTTTAAAAACAACAATTGTGGGAACTATTTAAATCAACTTTTCGACATGCAACAACAGTAATCACATTAGAGACGGTTATTTTTACTCATAATTCACAGTGTTGGATTAATAATATCTAAGAATATTTGCTGTATTTATCTTTCTTATTCCCTTTAACCCTTGTCCATTAATGTCTAAGAACATTAAATTAATATCTTAATGCTCATTTCATCAGTCCATAAAACCTTAGAAAAGGGACTTCCTGTGGGAGGAGCAAGGAGGAAGGTGTGTAGGCTCTGAGCTCCTGTGAAACCGGAGCTAAGCTTAACATCCGACACCCCGCCACGAAGCCCTATTGCCGGGGTGAAAGATTTACTCGGCCTGGGGGACAGGAAAGAGTGGCATCAGGAAGTCACAGCACCCTAAGCTTAGACGTATTGCATCTGCTAAAACAGAGAACTAAAAACCCACCGGAGATTATAAACAGATAACTGCCAGTACAGACTGTGATAATCACCCTGAGTAAACCTGGCACCGGGAGCAGGAGTTCTGAGGAGCAGTGGAAGACCCAGTGTGAGAGACTGCCCAGAGTACTATTGGCAATACAGACCGGGAAGCGGCTGAACACCCCCCCATATCGGTAAGTCGGCCAGTAGTGATGACGACATGAGTACCTGACGCCGCAGCAGCGGGGAACAGCCGCACAAGAGCGCAGGTGAAAGCAGTACTACTCGCAGTAAAAAAAAAAAAAAAAAAAAACAACATCGGAGGATCTATAGCAAAGGCCCCCCGGGTGGGGTAAAGCTTAGACGGAACCAGCAAGTGAGTGGTCGTGAAGCAATGGGGGGGTAAGTAAGTGAGCAAGTACATGTTTGAATGCACGAGAGCTGCGTACAAAAGCTGGGTACAAAGTGTAAGAAGGACACTGATGTGGATTTTGGCCGGGGGTGTTAATGATGATATACAGAGCATAAGAGAGGCCTAGCACGATAAATCACCTAAACCCAGAGGGGTGACTGATATTTGTAACATGAGAATGAAAAAGTACATTGGGAGACTTTAAACACCTAACAGTTACCTCTAGGATATATGGTTGTATGGTGCACACCTCTGTCTTAGACTTGTTACTTTGGTAAAGTATTGCCAGCAAAACAAGACAAGTTTGGCGCTCACGGTTTAAACAGAGCAAGCAGGAATATCGGGATAGAGGTTACTGGGGGCAAAACGCTGCAGTATTAAGTTACAGCCAAGGAGTGTTAAATATCTATACCTTGGATGGGTTAAAGTGAACTGTGTAAAAGTATCAGCAAAAAAAGGATTGTGACTTTCCCTAAATCCTGAGACAATATTTCTTTATGTGGCTGAGGGATGATGACAGCCCAGAACTGAACTAAAATGTTTAAAGTTGTATAGCTAACTAGCAAATGTTTACAGCAAGATTGTATTTACAGGATACTTATTTCTGGCAAGAGACGACAAGACTATAATAAGCCAAAAGCAATTTAAAGTTGCCATATTGTGTTGCTAAAATTGATATGTAAATGGTATAGATAAAGTGGAAATTACACAGGTGCGGTTTGTAAGAGGAATATAGTCAATATTTGCTACAGAATTAGTCTCCTGGGTCAATAGAAAGAACTAAGATAGAGCGTAGTGGATACACTGTAGTATTGTGACAAATAGTAAAAAGAATAGAACAGGCTGCATTTGACTAAGAAAGATATTCAGGAGGCTGACTTCAAGTAATCGGCACTCTGAGGTATTTTGAGTAAAACTTTTGCAGAGGTCGATATAATATTTTTAAGCTGCCTGAGAATTGTCCTTTTTTTTGGTCTTAATAACAGAGTGTAAGTAAACATAGTTGGGATTAAGAGAGAAACACATAAATGGAAAAATATATTACAAACACAAAAAATAGATCACCAGCAATGCCATTGAAAAAGGATAAAAAACAGAAAGCACAAAATGAAATTAGCACAGAATCTAATATTCAGAGCCCAGAAAGAAATCCAGAAACACAGCTTACTATAAATCAATTAGCAGAGTTAATTTTACCTCAATTTGAAATGGTGAAAAAAGAGATCACAGAATTATCACAGGAAATCAGACAATTTTCTATCAGAATAACGGAGGTAGAAAATAGGGTGTCTGAGGTAGAGGATAAACAAAACATACAAGAAGCAATAGTGGCTAGGCACACAGATAAAATTAATGCACTACAGACAAAAATAGAAGACTTGGAGGACAGGTCACGGCGGAGCAATATCCGCATAGTTGGCCTGCCCGAAACTAATGGACAGGAAGATTTACTAACTTTCGGTGCAGTCACACTGCCAAATCTACTAGGAATGCAACCCGATAAGGGGGCTCTGCAGGTGGAGAGAGCACACAGGGTTGGACCACTAAGACAACCCAGGGAGAGTAATTCTAGGCCAAGAGTAATCATTATCAAATATTTGAATTTTCAAGACAAAGTTAGCATAATGTACCACTATAGAAAATTGAGAACATTGCAGATAGGTGGCAAACCAATCCTGATTTTTCAGGACTTCTCGATGGAGACATCGGGGAGAAGGCGAGCTATGGCACCGTACTGTACAGGGCTTATAAAAGCCGGCTTAAGAGCCACTATGAGATACCCAGCTAAAATTACGGTTTTAGGGATAGACGGTGTCACAGCACTTAATACGGTGGAAGAAGCAAAAATTTTTTGTGCCGAGAATAATATAGAAGTGTAATGGTACTAGATGGAAAGCTCTACATGGGTGGTCAAAAATGCAGAGATTAAGGGAAGGAGAGCAGAGAAATGGAAACAGTTGGGGGAGGTGGGGGGGCTGGGCGACGGGAGGCATACTTTTTTTTTTTTTTTTTTCTTCTCTCGTCTATGTCTTGTGGTTAACCAAAAGATTTTAGTAAAAGATGAGTGGATCACTTAACTTTGTATCATGGAATGTGGGAGGGATAACCTCCCCCATCAAATGTAAGAATATCTTCAAAGTACTGAAGAAACAGAAACCAGACATTTTATTCCTTCAGGAATTACATCTAAAAGCTCACGAAATAGATAAGTTAAGAACTAACTGGCTTACAGAAATTATTGCCACCCCATGTACAACACGTAAGTGCAGGGTAGCAATACTATTTAATAGAAGCTTGGATTATGAAATATTAAAAACTAAACTGGATCCGCAGGGCAGATTTATTATTATACAAGTTAAAATTGATGAAATAATTTGGACCCTGTGTAATATATACGCACCCAACACATTTGAAAGGAAGTTTTGGCAACAGATAATAAAGGAGGTGACACCGAATCTAGGTCAGAATTTGATTATTGCAGGGGACATGAACACAACACCATACCCAGATAGTGATAGATCTAAGATTGGTCACAGACAGATATATCAGAGAGAGGCAAGGTTTTTTCGTAATGTCTTAAAATGTATCAAAGTCCATGATATTTGGCGACTGCAGCATCCAGACGAACGGTCTTATACGTGTGAATCTAAGTCGTATAGATGCTTTTCAAGAATAGACATGTTCTTAATAGATGAACACCTCTTAAAATACGAGATTAATACACAAATAGAAGAGATAATATTGTCCGACCATGCAATAATTAGTTGTAAGACACTAACTCAGGACAAGGCGAGTAATAAGATAAACACTTTTAGATTCCCCGGATACATGTCTAAAAATACGAAATTTGTTAATTGGGTCTCAAATAAATGGAAAGAGTATATTGCAATGAACAGAGAGTATGAGGAGAAGTTAGAGATTTTGTGGGAGGCTGGTAAAGCGGTCATGCGCGGTGAGATAAAGGCATATATGGTCAAGTTAAATCGTAAAAAACAGAATTTATGTTTACCTGATAAATTACTTTCTCCAACGGTGTTTCCGGTCCACGGCGTCATCCTTACTTGTGGGATATTCTCCTCCCCAACAGGAAATGGCAAAGAGCCCAGCAAAGCTGGTCACATGATCCCTCCTAGGCTCCGCCTTCCCCAGTCATTCGACCGACGTAAAGGAGGAATATTTGCATAGGAGAAATCATATGATACCGTGGTGACTGTAGTTAAAGAAAATAAATTATCAGACCTGATTAAAAAACCAGGGCGGGCCGTGGACCGGACACACCGTTGGAGAAAGTAATTTATCAGGTAAACATAAATTCTGTTTTCTCCAACATAGGTGTGTCCGGTCCACGGCGTCATCCTTACTTGTGGGAACCAATACCAAAGCTTTAGGACACGGATGAAGGGAGGGAGCAAATCAGGTCACCTAGATGGAAGGCACCACGGCTTGCAAAACCTTTCTCCCAAAAATAGCCTCAGAAGAAGCAAAAGTATCAAATTTGTAAAATTTAGTAAAAGTGTGCAGTGAAGACCAAGTCGCTGCCTTACATATCTGATCAACAGAGGCCTCGTTCTTGAAGGCCCATGTGGAAGCCACAGCCCTAGTGGAATGAGCTGTGATTCTTTCAGGAGGCTGCCGTCCGGCAGTCTCGTAAGCCAATCTGATGATGCTTTTAATCCAAAAAGAGAGAGAGGTAGAAGTTGCTTTTTGACCTCTCCTTTTACCAGAATAAACAACAAACAAGGAAGATGTTTGTCTAAAATCCTTTGTAGCATCTAAATAGAATTTTAGAGCACGAACTACATCCAAATTGTGCAACAAACGTTCCTTCTTTGAAACTGGATTCGGACACAAAGAAGGCACGACTATCTCCTGGTTAATGTTTTTGTTAGAAACAACTTTCGGAAGAAAACCAGGTTTAGTACGCAGAACCACCTTATCTGCATGGAACACCAGATAAGGAGGAGAACACTGCAGAGCAGATAATTCTGAAACTCTTCTAGCAGAAGAAATTGCAACCAAAAACAAAACTTTCCAAGATAATAACTTAATATCAACGGAATGTAAGGGTTCAAACGGAACCCCCTGAAGAACTGAAAGAACTAAATTGAGACTCCAAGGAGGAGTCAAAGGTTTGTAAACAGGCTTGATTCTAACCAGAGCCTGAACAAAGGCTTGAACATCTGGCACAGCTGCCAGCTTTTTGTGAAGTAACACAGACAAGGCAGAAATCTGTCCTTTCAAAGAACTTGCAGATAATCCTTTCTCCAAACCTTCTTGAAGAAAGGATAGAATCTTAGGAATTTTTATCTTGTCCCAAGGGAATCCTTTAGATTCACACCAACAGATATATTTTTTCCATATTTTGTGGTAGATTTTTCTAGTTACAGGCTTTCTGGCCTGAACAAGAGTATCAATGACAGAATCTGAGAACCCTCGCTTTGATAAGATCAAGCGTTCAATCTCCAAGCAGTCAGTTGGAGTGAGACCAGATTCGGATGTTCGAACGGACCTTGAACAAGAAGGTCTCGTCTCAAAGGTAGCTTCCATGGTGGAGCCGATGACATATTCACCAGGTCTGCATACCAAGTCCTGCGTGGCCACGCAGGAGCTATCAAGATCACCGATGCCCTCTCCTGATTGATCCTGGCTACCAGCCTGGGGATGAGAGGAAACGGCGGGAATACATAAGCTAGTTTGAAGGTCCAAGGTGCTACTAGTGCATCTACTAGAGTCGCCTTGGGATCCCTGGATCTGGACCCGTAGCAAGGAACCTTGAAGTTCTGACGAGAGGCCATCAGATCCATGTCTGGAATGCCCCACAATTGAGTGATTTGGGCAAAGATTTCCGGATGGAGTTCCCACTCCCCCGGATGAAATGTCTGACGACTCAGAAAATCCGCTTCC
The DNA here is from genome assembly GCF_027579735.1 of Bombina bombina. NCBI lineage: Eukaryota > Metazoa > Chordata > Amphibia > Anura > Bombinatoridae > Bombina > Bombina bombina. Next base: position 527,316,026 of record NC_069503.1, read on the forward strand.
CAATTTTCCACTCCTGGAATGTGGATTGCAGACAAGTGGCAGGAGTGAGTCTCCGCCCATTGAATGATTTTGGTCACTTCTTCCATCGCCAGGGAACTCCTTGTTCCCCCCTGATGGTTGATGTACGCAACAGTCGTCATGTTGTCTGATTGAAACCGTATGAACTTGGTCTTTGCTAGCTGAGGCCAAGCCTTGAGAGCATTGAATATCGCTCTCAGTTCCAGAATATTTATCGGGAGAAAAGATTCTTCCCGAGACCAAAGACCCTGCGCTTTCAGGGGTCCCCAGACCGCGCCCCAGCCCACCAGACTGGCGTCGGTCGTGACAATGACCCACTCTGGTCTGCGGAAGCTCATCCCCTGTGACAGGTTGTCCAGGGACAGCCACCAACTGAGTGAATCTCTGGTCCTCTGATCTACTTGTATCGTCGGAGACAAGTCTGTATAGTCCCCATTCCACTGACTGAGCATGCACAGTTGTAATGGTCTTAGATGAATTCGCGCAAAAGGAACTATGTCCATTGCCGCTACCATCAAACCTATTACTTCCATGCACTGCGCTATGGAAGGAAGAGGAACAGAATGAAGTATTTGACAAGAGTTTAGAAGTTTTGATTTTCTGGCCTCTGTCAGAAAAATCCTCATTTCTAAGGAGTCTATTATTGTTCCCAAGAAGGGAACCCTTGTTGACGGAGATAGAGAACTTTTTTCTACGTTCACTTTCCACCCGTGAGATCTGAGAAAGGCCAGGACAATGTCCGTGTGAGCCTTTGCTTGTGGAAGGGACGACGCTTGAATCAGTATGTCGTCCAAGTAAGGTACTACTGCAATGCCCCTTGGTCTTAGCACCGCTAGAAGGGACCCTAGTACCTTTGTGAAAATTCTTGGAGCAGTGGCTAATCCGAACGGGAGTGCCACAAACTGGTAATGCTTGTCCAGAAATGCGAACCTTAGGAACCGATGATGTTCCTTGTGGATAGGAATATGTAGATACGCATCCTTTAAATCCACCGTGGTCATGAATTGGCCTTCCTGGATGGAAGGAAGAATTGTTCGAATGGTTTCCATTTTGAACGATGGAACCTTGAGAAACTTGTTTAGGATCTTGAGATCTAAGATTGGTCTGAATGTTCCCTCTTTTTTGGGAACTACGAACAGATTGGAGTAGGACCCCATCCCTAGTTCTCCTAATGGAACAGGATGAATCACTCCCATTTTTAACAGGTCTTCTACACAATGTAAGAATGCCTGTCTTTTTATGTGGTCTGAAGACAATTGAGACCTGTGGAACCTCCCCCTTGGGGGAAGCCCCTTGAATTCCAGAAGATAACCTTGGGAGACTATTTCTAGCGCCCAAGGATCCAGAACATCTCTTGCCCAAGCCTGAGCGAAGAGAGAGAGTCTGCCCCCCACCAGATCCGGTCCCGGATCGGGGCCAACATCTCATGCTGTCTTGGTAGCAGTGGCAGGTTTCTTGGCCTGCTTACCTTTGTTCCAGCCTTGCATTGGCCTCCAGGCTGGCTTGGCTTGAGAAGTATTACCCTCTTGCTTAGAGGACGTAGCACTTGGGGCTGGTCCGTTTCTGCGAAAGGGACGAAAATTAGGTTTATTTTTGGCCTTGAAAGACCTATCCTGAGGAAGGGCGTGGCCCTTGCCCCCAGTGATATCGGAAATAATCTCTTTCAAGTCAGGGCCAAACAGCGTTTTCCCCTTGAAAGGAATGTTAAGCAATTTGTTCTTGGAAGACGCATCCGCTGACCAAGATTTTAGCCAAAGCGCTCTGCGCGCCACAATAGCAAAACCAGAATTTTTCGCCGCTAACCTAGCCAATTGCAAAGTGGCGTCTAGGGTGAAAGAGTTAGCCAATTTGAGAGCATGAATTCTGTCCATAATCTCCTCATAAGAAGAATCTTTATTGAGCGCCTTTTCTAGTTCATCGAACCAGAAACACGCTGCTGTAGTGACAGGAACAATGCATGAAATTGGTTGTAGAAGGTAACCTTGCTGAACAAACATCTTTTTAAGCAAACCCTCTAATTTTTTATCCATAGGATCTTTGAAAGCACAACTATCTTCTATGGGTATAGTGGTGCGTTTGTTTAGAGTAGAAACCGCCCCCTCGACCTTGGGGACTGTCTGCCATAAGTCCTTTCTGGGGTCGACCATAGGAAACAATTTCTTAACTATAGGGGGAGGGACGAAAGGAATACCGGGCCTTTCCCATTCTTTATTTACAATGTCCGCCACCCGCTTGGGTATAGGAAAAGCTTCGGGGGGCCCCGGGACCTCTAGGAACTTGTCCATTTTACATAATTTCTCTGGAATGACCAAATTCTCACAATCATCCAGAGTAGATAACACCTCCTTAAGCAGAGCGCGGAGATGTTCCAATTTAAATTTAAATGTAATCACATCAGGTTCAGCTTGTTGAGAAATTTTCCCTGAATCTGAAATTTCTCCCTCAGACAAAACCTCCCTGGCCCCCTCAGACTGGTGTAGGGGCACTTCAGAACCAATATCATCAGCGTCCTCATGCTCTTCAGTATTTTCTAAAACAGAGCAGTCGCGCTTTCGCTGATAAGTGGGCATTTTGGCTAAAATGTTTTTGATAGAATTATCCATTACAGCCGTTAATTGTTGCATAGTAAGGAGTATTGGCGCACTAGATGTACTAGGGGCCTCCTGAGTGGGCAAGACTGGTGTAGACGAAGGAGGGGATGATGCAGTACCATGCTTACTCCCCTCACTTGAGGAATCATCTTGGGCATCATTTTCTCTAAATTTTGTGTCACATAAATCACATCTATTTAAATGAGAAGGAACCTTGGCTTCCCCACATTCAGAACACAGTCTATCTGGTAGTTCAGACATGTTAAACAGGCATAAACTTGATAACAAAGTACAAAAAACGTTTTAAAATAAAACCGTTACTGTCACTTTAAATTTTAAACTGAACACACTTTATTACTGCAAATGTGAAAAAGTATGAAGGAATTGTTCAAAATTCACCAAAATTTCACCACAGTGTCTTAAAGCCTTAAAAGTATTGCACACCAAATTTGAAAGCTTTAACCCTTAAAATAACGGAACCGGAGCCGTTTTTATATTTAACCCCTTTACAGTCCCTGGTATCTGCTTTGCTGAGACCCAACCAAGCCCAAAGGGGAATACGATACCAGATGACGCCTTCAGAAAGTCTTTTCTATGTATCAGAGCTCCTCACACATGCATCTGCATGTCATGCTTCCCAAAAACAAGTGCGCAATAGAGGCGCGAAAATGAGACTCTGCCTATGATTAGGGAAAGCCCCTAGAGAATAAGGTGTCCAATACAGTGCCTGCCGGTTATTTTACATAATTCCCAAGATTAAAATAATTCCTCAAGGCTATGAAGTATAAAATATGCTTATATATAAATCGTTTTAGCCCAGAAAATGTCTACAGTCTTAAAAGCCCTTGTGAAGCCCTTTTTTTCTTTATGTAATAAAAATGGCTTACCGGATCCCATAGGGAAAATGACAGCTTCCAGCATTACATCGTCTTGTTAGAAATGTGTCATACCTCAAGCAGCAAAAGTCTGCACACTGTTTCCCCCAACTGAAGTTAATTCCTCTCAACAGTCCTGTGTGGAAACAGCCATCGATTTTAGTAACGGTTGCTAAAATCATTTTCCTCTTACAAACAGAATTCTTCATCTCTTTTCTGTTTCAGAGTAAATAGTACATACCAGCACTATTTTAAAATAACAAACTCTTGATTGAATAATAAAAACTACAGTTAAACACCAAAAAACTCTAAGCCATCTCCGTGGAGATGTTGCCTATACAACGGCAAAGAGAATGACTGGGGAAGGCGGAGCCTAGGAGGGATCATGTGACCAGCTTTGCTGGGCTCTTTGCCATTTCCTGTTGGGGAGGAGAATATCCCACAAGTAAGGATGACGCCGTGGACCGGACACACCTATGTTGGAGAAACAAGGCCAGGGAAGTGCAGTTGGCAAATCAAGTCAGAAAATCATATACAAGGTACCTAAATAACCCTAATCGGGATAAGTGGGAAAAATATGCGTATGCCAAAACAGAAAGAGAACAGTTTATGAAAGAAAAATGGGCTAATGAGGAGGCAAAGTGCAGGGCGAGATTTCAAGGACTGCAGGGTATTTCGGCAAAACATTTGGGCAAAATAACTAAGTTTCGTAAGAAACGTAATATAATTTCTACAATCAAGGAAGGAACGGACCTGTATACCAGTCCTACAACAATAAGAGAAAGATTCCTACAATATTATCAGAAGATATACAGGAAGGAGGAAATAAATAAGGAAGACAGGCAACAATTCTGGGAACAGATAGAGACCCCTAAAGTAACCCCCGTAGCATTACAACAAATAAATGAATTAATCTCTGAAGGGGAGGTGTTAAAAGCGATTCAAAAATCTAAATCAGGGAAAGCCCCTGGGCCAGACGGCCTTTCGGCCGAATTTTATAAGATGACGGCAGAAACAATAATAGGGACGTTAACTAAACTATACAACGGATATTATCTTAAGAATGACATGAAATCTCCATATTTTTCAGACGCAATTATATCATTAATATATAAAAAGGGGAAAGACGCTACAAACATGTCATCATATCGGCCCATCTCATTATTAAATCATGACTATAAGATATTAATGTCAATAATAGCAGAAAGGCTAAAGAAAGTAATACCAGATTTGATACACACAGATCAGGCTGGGTTCATACAAGGCAGGAATTCCGTTCGTAACATGAGGAGAGTGTTAGCAATGGTGGATCATTTTTATCGGGTTGAGCAGGACACCCCAGGGAGGAGAAAGAATCAGACGGATAAAGATATCGCATTAATAACAATAGACGCCGAGAAGGCATTTGACTCAATAGGGTGGGATCATCTTTTTGTATCTTTGGAGAAGTTCGGATTCTCGGGTGCCCTGCTCAATCTGATCAAAATGATTTACAAGAAACCTAAATCACAGTTGCTAATCAATGGGGAATTATCTACGCCAATAATCCTCGAAAGAGGTACGTGTCAAGGATGCCCGCTTTCCCCTTTACTATTTGATATAGCGCTCGAACCTTTGGCGATATACATCAGACATAAATTAATACCAGTTAAGATAGGGGCAGAAAGTATGACGATCTCACTTTACGCGGATGATATTTTATTTTTCGTGCATGACACAGCTACCAGCATCCCACAACTCTTACAATCAATCAAGAAATTTAGTTCATTTACAGGGTATAAAATAAACCCTGCAAAATCTGAAATTTTATGGATAAAAAAAACTAAGTCGAGTCAAAATACAATCTTTAAAGAGGTGCAGTTTATCAATTACTTAGGGATCAAAATTGGGAGGAACCCAGGGGAGTGGTACCAGTTGAATTACAAAGAATTATTTGATAATATGGAAGCAGAAATAGGAAAGTGGAACCTGTATTATTTATCAGTATCTGCGCGCATAATTTTGATAAAAACAATTTTTTTTCCCCAAAATATTATTTCGTCTTCAGAACTTACCATTAGTGATCAAGAAGAAAGATATTGATATATATAATAGAGTAAGTTCAAGATTTATATGGGGTAAACGGAAGGCACGTATATCAATAGAAAAATTGAGTTATGCAAAAAAACATGGTGGATTCGCTTTCCCTAACATCAGGTATTATAATTACGCCACTCTGATTAAATTCGGATTAGATTGGTTGACTGAGTCAGAATATGTTACTCATTATAAAGTAGAAACTGAGATAGTCAAACCTTTTAGTCTGAAAGCAATATTACACTGCCCATATAAGAACCTACCAAGCAATGTGGCGAATCTAGTAACATTTACTAACATAATTTGGGCATGGCAAAAGTATTGTCATATAATGGGACAAGAGTTCCAGGTGTCAACACTGTTGCCGATGGTTGGGTGCGTGGATTTTTCACCAGGGTTACATAATAGGATTTTTAGTGAGTGGCAAAGCAGAGGTCTGAAATACTTTTCACAAATTAAAATGGGCACGGAAGGACCTCTACGGACCTTTGAGAGTCTGATGGCAGAATATAATATACCCGCTAAACAGTTTTATGCATATCTACAAGCAAGACATTACATAGAAACGTGCAACAGGAGATTTGGAGCGGATTGGAGCCAATCTATGTTGGAGTCAGGTTTAAAAATATATCAGGCAGGGATACGTTCGTTAGCTATATGGTATCAGAATATAATACAGAAATTAGGAATGGCACAAGTAAATCTGAGCATGGCAAAATTTCTAAGATATTTTCCCGGTATGCAAAGCGAAGATATAATAGATAGTATCAAGAGGACGGAGGAAGCCACGGATAAAATCAGTTGGCGGGAGACACAGGCAAAATTGATAAATAATTTTTATTTGACCCCAGAGAGAGTTAGCGGTTGGGATATGTCAGTTTTAATTAGCTGCTATAAATGTAACCACGTAAAGGCAGATTTAATGCACTGTTTATGGAGTTGTCCGAAAATACAGCAATTCTGGTTGAAAATACAGTTCTGGCTTAACAAATTTTTAGCTGATCAAATAAAATTGGAAGCAAAACATATATTTTTTCTTTATCAGACTGAGAATACAGGCAATAAAAATCTTACAAATTTAGCCATCTTGCTAACACGTAGTCTTATCTTTCAGAAATGGAAACAGAAAAAGGTGCCAAGTATGAAGGAATTTATAAACAGTATGAAATTTCAGGTGATAGTGGAGAGGCAGGATCTGAAAAATACTGAGAAACATTATAAAAGGTACTTTAGCAAGTGGAAAAACTACATTGAGTCATGGCCAAGGCCGCTGCAGCAGCAGTTCCTGGATTCCTTGCAAAGCTCAGTCCCTTTTTTAAATCTAGTGGTGGCAGGAATTTTGCCGTCAAACTGGGTGGAGAGATAAGGAGATTCATTTTTTTTATTTTTTTTTTGTGTGTTTGTTGTTTCTTGTTGCCTTTTGCCCCCCCCCCCTCCCCTCTCTTCTTATTATTTGCAGAAAATGTGGACCCCACGAAATAGGAGGGGAGGGGTGAGGCCACAGAAAATAGTAGGAGAGAGGAGTTACAGAAAAAGTAGCACTAATAGATCAGACTGAACATAGGTAGGAAGTGGGAGAAGCGATGGACATACGAGGAGTATCTTGAGCATCCGAGAGGACGAAGATAAGAATATCAGATTTGAGGTATTAGTCAGTAGACACAGTAGGCAGGCGAAGAAGGTTTAAAAAGACACTTAGCAGAGAAATTAAGGAAATAGTATCTTTCTTTTATATGTGAGATAGGGTGAAGGTGCTAGAGGCATGGTTAGGTGCCGAAATGGTTGTGAAAATTTTAGGTTTGCGGATTAATGACTAGTGAAATGTTGGAAAAATATTTGAAATAATTCATTGTTGTTTATTTGTTGGTTTTAAAAAAAAAAAATGCAATATGAAATCATTACAATATAAAGTAGGGACGATGAGAATGGTAGAATCCAATACAATAATGGATGGAAATGTTTCAATGTGGAGCTGCGTCTCCAAACACCTGTAATATTTGAGTGAATTTTCAATAAAACATTTGAAAACCAAAAAAAAAAAAAAATAAATAAAAAAAAATATCTTAATAACCTATAGTCGATAAATAAATAAACAAACTGTGCTAGGAAGATCTGGTTAACAGAAAATAAATACTTAAAGGGATAGTAAAGTCAAAATTATACTTTCATAATTCAGATAGAGCGTGCAATTTTAAACATCTTTTCAATTTACGTCTATTATCAAATTTGCTTCCCTTGGTGTTCTTTGTTGAAAAGCAATGCACTAATGGGAGCTAGCTGCTGATTGTTGTCTGCACATATATGCCTCTTGTCACTGATTCATCTGGTGTGTCCAGCTAGCTCCCAGTAGTGTATTGCTGCTCCTACAACAAATGATACCAAGAGAATGAAGCAAATCAGATAATAGATGTAAACTGGAAAGCTTAAATAACTCCCCCACTTCCCTCAGCCCCCAGTCATTCTGCCGAGGGAACAAGGAACAGTAGGAGAAATATCAGGGTAAAAAAGGTGCCAGAAGAACAAGTTAAAATTTAGGGCCGCCCATCGTAGAACACGAGTGGGAGCTGTGGACTCTCCCTGTACCGAAGGAAAATAAATTATCTGGTAAGCATAATTTACGTTTTCCTTCATAATACAGGGAGAGTCCACAGCTCCTTTCCTTACTTGTGGGAAATTATACCCAAGCTCCAGAGGACACTATGCTAATGGGAGGCCAAACAGGAGAGGCAGCCCCCATCTGAGGGCACCACAGCCTGCAAAAACACTTTCTCCCAAAGGCTGCTTCAACAGAAGCAAAAACTCGTTACAAAATTTTGGGAAAAGAATTTAAGGAAGACCAGGTAGTCGCCCTACAAATTTGATTCATAGAGGCCTCAATTTAGAAGACCCAAGAGGACGACACTGCTCTCGTAGAATGAGCCGCAATCCTCTGAGGAGGCTTGTGTCCCGCTGTCTCATATGCCAAGCGGATGATACTCCTCAACTAAAAGATAAGGAAGTCGAAAAAGCCAACTGACCCTTACGCTTCCCAGATAGATAACAAACAGAGAAAAGAATCTGTCTATTCCTATGTAGCCTGAAGATAGAACTTCAAGGCACAAATCCATATTATGTAGTAAACTTTCCTTCAAAGAAGGAGAAATAGGAGATACGAAAGGAACCACAATTTCATAATTGAAGCTATGATTTGACACAACCTTAGGAGGAAATCCTAACTAGGTTCGTAGAACAGCCTTATTAGCGTGGAACCCCAGATAAGGAGGGTCGCATTGCAAAGCCGCAATCTCAGAGACTTCTGCACGTAGAAGCAATATTTAGATGGAAAGGAATCCTCCAAGATAACAACTTAATGTTAACCTCATGCATAGGTTCAAACGTAGCCTGATGCAAAACCTTAAGAACAAGATCTAAGCTCCAAGGAGGAGGATCAGATCGACACACCAGCCTGATCGTCGTCAGAGCCCTAACCAAAAAAAACAAAAAACAAACTGTACATCCAGAAGCTCAGCGAGTCTCTTATACAGTAAAACAGACAGGGCCCAAACTGTCCCAACAAGGAACTAGCTAAGAGGCCCTTCTCCAGACGATCCTGGAGGAAGGAAGGAATCCTGGCAGACTTGAATAGTGTGCCAGGCCGAACCACGCTCTTTACGGAAGAAGGAGTTCCTCCACACCTTATGATAGATGACAAGGAACCGGCTTACTCGCTTGAAGGAGAGGACCACAAACTCTCAGAAAACCCTTTCTTGGCTAAGACGAAGCATCAATCTCCACGCAGTTTGCCTCAAACAAACTAAGATCTGATGAAGCAAAGGGGCCTTGTTCCAGTAGATCCCTGGGACAAGGTAACCTTCATGGAGGGGAAGACTACAACCCCACTAAACTGCGAATCACGATCTTCGCGGCTGCAACGGAGCAATCAGTATCATTGACACCTGCTCCTGCTATGTTCAAGCCGACACTCTAGGAAGGAGTGCTATGGCAAACAGGGACAAATTCTGTTGAACCTCCAAGGCACCGCTAATGCATCCCTTAGCTCTGCCTGAGGATACCTGAACCACGACCCATCTGTGGGTAACTTGGTATTGAGACGGGACGTCCTGAGACTTTAATCTGGCGTCCCCTTCCAGATCCAAATATCCAAAAACACCTCGGATGAAAATCTTATCCCCAGATAAAGGGAATGTCTGTAGAGAACATCCGTCCCGGATGACCACACCCGGAGAGTGGCTCGCTGACAGGGAGCAGTAGTGGGCCTCTGCTCACTACCCAACCCGAGATACTACCCTCATCGCTAGGGAGTCTCTCGTACCCCTCAGATGGGTATATAAGCCACTGAGAGTAAAATAGACTAGAATCTATAAACTGGGATTAATCCAGTAGTTAAACCCTTTAGAGCAAAAAGAAAATGCCTGACGATCCATAAAGTTAATCGGGAGGGAAACCTCCTGAGTCCACGGGTCCCATGCCATCTTGGCACGCCCTCACCATCCTGACGGACCTACGACTGAAGTCAAAATCGCCTCTCAACCAGTAGTCCAAGTAAATCTGTTAAAACAGATTTGAAACAGCGCCGCTCCACTGCCTCAGCATACACGAGCCTCAGCTGAGATGGGACCTGGCAAAAAGAATGAAGTCCAAGTCCCTGACAAATCATTACCACCAAACACAGAGCCAGCAATAGCCCTAAGGAGGTCTGGAGGGCACGACCTGATGAAGCTAATTCCTAACTTCACAAGTCTGATAGAAATGTCTTCATGTCTATGAAGACTAAAATAGCATCCAGGAATCCACCCTGGTGCTTTACATCAGAGAACTCTGGTCTAGATATTCTTCCATCCCTGAGGATCAAGGAAGACAGATGAACTCCCTAATGGTCTTCCATCAGACGAGACGATGGCGATTGAACGAGAATCGTCTAGACAAGGGAAACTACCGCAAGATCTGGATTTAGGCAGCTGCCAAAAGAATCCCTAGACTCCTAAAAGGCTCTAGAAGCAGTAGCGAGACCAAAACGGAGGAGCAAAGTACTGGAAGTGCTAGTCCAGCAACGTCAACCTGAGGAACCGGAAATGTTCCCTGAGGAGGAATGAAAAGGTATGATATCCTTCATCAATAGTGGTCATGCACTGCTCTTCCTGACCAAGGGTAGAGTGGACCTTATAGTCTCCCTCTGGAACCAGGAGACATGATAAGTATGATTAAGTACTTTAGGACCCAAATAGGATGGGATTTTACCCTCCCTCTATGGGACCATGCACAAAACGATTTGAATAATATCTCAAACCTCACTCTGCGATAGGCACCGGAACAATGATTCCCAAGGAGAAAAAACCCTGCACCCACCTAAAATGGCTTCTCTCTCTGGAAACCAGGGTCAAGAAAAGGAAACTACTCTGTAAGGTTGAGATTTGAAGCCTAGCTATGACCTCTAGGAGCCATGTATCCTATACGTCCCTGAATCAGAGCAAAAGTCTGTCCCCAACGCGATCAAAGATAGGACCTGGGACTGGCCCCTCCTGCCAACCTAGGTTCTGCGGGCCTCTGCTCTGTTTGGAATTATTTCAGGACTGAACCGGCTTCCAAAAACACGCAGATTGCTCAGGTTTAGCAGAGGTCTCTGATGCTGAGCTTTAACCGCACTAGAAGAATAAAAGAAATAAATTTGTCTCTCAGATTCGTTCTTTCATCCAACAGTAAAAAACGTGGAATAGCGGAACCAAATTAAATCTTTCCCTCAAGCAGAAGGGAAGATTAGATTCAGAAGTCCCATCTGTCAGGGCGATTCAAGGCCTGAACAGAAAAAATCTGAAGCCCTAGCTTTGGGCTAGTAATCTGCGAAAATCACAGATAAAAAGCTCCAAGGCCTTAATTCTTTCTTGAAAATATCAAGGGAATCATCACCTTGAATCGAGAAAGAGATGCTTCAATAGGAAGTCTCCAGTACATAAATATCCCTTGTGGTAAAACATCTTCATAAAAGGAGTTTACACCTATAACGAGAGCTCTAAGAATAAACTATCCTTAAACGGAATAGTAAACAATAGGCAAGTGCACAAAAAAGTGTTAGCCAAGTAGGGATGGGTAACGAAAAGCAATCCCCCTATAGAGCCCGGAACCGGGAATCTTAAATAGTAAACAGGCGAAAAGGAAGAGGATCTCCATCCTTCCCCACCTGCCTTAATCAAATTCGCAATCTGATTTAGGGCTCAGAGATTCGACTGCCAGATCAATACTAGGAATCTATAATATCACCAAAACTTCTCTTAGTAGCAAGCGCAGACGTGCTACTCTAAATCTAAAAGCGAAATCCTCCACTGCCGGAGGAATAGAAACAGCATGCTCCGACCCAGAAGGTCCGTACTCTGAAGCGTCAGAGAGAACTGCATCCTCAGATGACTGATCGGATACAACCGTCAATTTACATGATGCTCCCTGGGCAGAAGTGCATGGATTAACCTTTCGTTTAAGCGTAGCAGTACGAGGCAAAGCGGCCAAGGCTGAAGACATCGCCATTCGGAATTGCACAGTAACGTCAGGTGGAAAAGGCCCCCTCCAGGTGGAGGATTAGTGGTGCAAGGGGAAGCTGCATGTGTAGGATCAAAAGAATGTAGGGGACACACCTCACGGGACGTCTTCAGAGGCGGAAGGCTCAGCGGCATCTAACATCTCAACATTGGTTGATGAAAACACCTTGTTGCAGCATATGGAACATAATTAAGAGGGCTGGACTACCTGGGCCTCCTCACAAAATACACAGGTATCGAATTCTGTCGTAGAAGGATCACCCTCTAAAAAAAAAATCAGAATCCTCCATAACTAGGTAACCTTATTTAAATCAAAGAAAAAACAGCCGGCACCTATACCCCTGAAGTGAAAGTAAGTTGACGCCGCTCCAGCAAGAGGGAGTGAGACAAAAAGATACTAATAGTAAGGATCCTCAAAGCGGACTAAGAAAACATCTCCCACAATGACGAGTTGTGAACTGGAAATGCACTCGTTTGAAGGGTGCAAGCCTAGATGGAGCTGGCACCTATACCCCCAATGGCTGGGGCAGTCACCACCTCCTATGACCCAGACAGTATAGAGAAAACTCGCTCTTCTCCGTAGTCACTTGGTCAGGAATAGGAAACCGTGACCACTCCCGGTCACATGGTGAGCAATGCAGGACAGCCCCTGCTAAAGGAAAAGCGCGCCAAGCCGAATAAAACTGTGCAGCTCGCAAAGTAAATGAGCAACCTGTCGTTCCATATCAGCCTATGAGCTCAAAAACATCTCGCACATAAAAAGCAGCATAAATCACATAAGCAATTATAATTAACACACCACTGTTCAACAACCCCCCTCAGGAGATATTAACCCTTGATTACATAAAGATAAAGGAGTCACACTGTGACCCTGTCTTCTAGCGTTAACATGTGTGTAAAAATGAAACGATCTTACCGGAATCTATGCTGTGGAACAGAAACACGGTCCTTCAAGCGTGACAGACTGTAGCATCGCTTCTGACATGGACTTGAGAGATGAGAAGCAGGCAGCAAAACTCGTCAATGCTGATTGCTTAGGAGCTGTTAATGAGTCTGGATGGTTTCGCAGAAAGACTCTCCCTGCATCTCCAGACTCTAACTTTCATCAATGCTCTGACTGACAGGCTGACAAGACTACTTAAAACTCCAGTCCCATATCCAAGGGCAGATACCTTTCCTAAGGAACTACTCCAAAATCTTCTGACACTTCTCTGCCAACCTCCTGTGACGAAAGGCAAAGAATGATTGGGGGATGAGGGAAGTGGGGCAGGGATTTAAGCCATTGGCTGGGGTGTCTTTGCCTCCTCCTGGTGGCCAGGTTCAGTATTTCCCACAAGAAAGGAATGCAGCTGTCTACTCTCCCTGTATTAAGAAGGAAATTGTATTTTCTATCTGAAGTTTCATGTTTTTTTTAGGTCTCATATCCCTTTAAGATTAAACTGAAATAATTAATACAATAAAATATTGTTCCAATGAATTCCATTAAGTATAACTTGGTGCTGCAGAAACTTTTCTTTTAAAGATCATAGATGTTGCAGCCTTTCAGGGTTACCTGTGCCTTTCTCAAATGCTGTTGCTTATGAGAAGTGAAGAAATGTTTCTTCATTTTATATGATGGGCACTACTCTGTTTATAATATGACTTGCTGGTTTTCAACCACTGAAGCCCATACTTCAAATTTACTTAAAAAAAATTAAAGGGACACAAAACCCAATTTTTTTCTTTCATGATTCAGATAGAGCATGCCATTTTAAGCAACTTTCTAATTCTCCTATTATATACTCCTATTATACATTCTTCTTTGTTCTCTTGGTATTCTTATTTGAAAAATTAGAAATGTAAGCATAGGAGCCAGCCCATTTTTGGTTCAGCACCCTGGATAGCACCTGCTGATCGGGGGCTAAATGTTTCCACCAATCCTTAAGCATTAACCATGGTTCTGAACCGAAAATGGGTCGTCTCGTAAGCTTTACATTCCTGCTTTATCAAATAAAGATAGCAAGAGAAAGAAGAAATAAATGTATGTTAGGAGTAAATTAGAAAGTTGCTTAAAATTGCATGCTCTACCTGAATCTTGAAAGAAAAAAAATGGGGTTTTGTGTCCCTTTAATTTCATGGTGATCAACCTGCATGTGCTAAACATAAGAAAATCTAAGCTTGCACATGAAAATAATCTTTATTTACCACAGTAACTAATATTCATTTGCTGAAGCCCATTTTTTTAATCCAAGCCACTGTAGTGGTCCAAAATATACTTGTGTAAAACTCATTTTTACATTTAACTTGAACCCATTACAATTTGCAACCTGCCGCATGCTCCCTAGAAATGCCAAAAGCAAAATACAGGCTTTTAAAATGCTGCAAATTGCCTAAACCAGCAATGTGGTTTGCAGCATTTGGCCTTTCTAAGGAGCATGGGACAAGTACAATTTTTACATAAAATCAAGTGGTGAACGTCCTTTTAAGAGTTTTATCCGTAAATCAATAATCTACGTTTTGAGCACAATAATTGTGAAAAATATAGTGAAAAAGAGGCACAGTTTTTTTTCCTTGCCAAATTAAAGGGCCATTATTGTTGAAAAATGACATGTTCTAATCCGTTAGTGCATGTAATTTTCTGTCTATCGACCCTGAGCTACTTTGTATTTAACCCCGCAAAGGTTACAGTAGATGTGCAACTAGCGCTGCCGATTGGATCAGCTGCGGGTTCAGCTCAGGGCCAGCAGTACACCGGGGGTCCGAGCAGAACAGCTACTGTGTGTCGATAGTCAGAAAATGACATGCTCTAACGGATAGGAGCATTTAATTTTTTGACTATAATGGCCCTCTGAGGAAAACATTTTAGCAATTGATAATTATTTTTAAAAAAATCTTTTACGTTTAATATGAAATAATGGAAGCCAGGTCTGAGCTATAATACACTATATAACCCTCTAACCTCTCCGTTTTCCACTTGTTTCTCCTCTTGCATTTGTGACAGTTCCTCTTGCTTTTGTGACAGCTCTTCTTGCAGTCTGTTGACTTGTTCCTGCAAATCTGTAACTTTTGCAGTCATTTCCTCTTCCCGAGTCTGCAAGTTTAGATAGAAAAGGAAACTATTTAGCTCAAAACAGTACTCATTTTCTTTTTTAAAGGGTAAATGTTATATCAGAAACAAGGTAACCTAGACACCTATACAGAAATACAGACACTGTGGGATGAATACCTAGAAATTTGTTATAAACTAAATAAAAATGTACTTTGATAAATAATGAAAATTGATGGTTACATTGGTGGGATAATTTTTAATAAGATGTTGGATAGAATCTCCCTCTAACCCAGGGGTGGGCAATTACTGGCCATCCAGATGTTATGGACTATATCTCCCATGATTCGATTCCTGCATTATGGCTGAAAGAGCATTATGGGAGATGTAGTCCATAACATCTGGAAGGCCAATAGTTGCCCACCACTGCTCTAAACTATACAATTAAGATTGTTTTGCTGTTACTAGCGCTCCTCAATAGTTATTTTATATCCATTATCCGTGATGTTAACTGTTATAATTCTCTTAAATGTATCTCTAGTAGCTTAAATAGGTTTGTTTTTCAATGTTAGTTTATTGCATAATGTAAACTTTAAAAAAAAAAATGAGTCTACAATGTCATCTTAAACCAATTAACTGACCTCCAGAATCTCCAGCTATTGCAAGATTACACAAACTGACTTACCTCCAGAATCTCCAGCTATTGCAAGATTACACAAACTGACTTACCACCAGAATCTCCAGCTATTACAAGATTATACAAACTGAATAACTTCCAGAATCTCCAGCTATTGCAAGATTACACAAACTGACTTACCTCCAGAATCTTCAGCTATTGGAATATTAAACAAACTGACTGACATCTCCAGCTATTGCAATATTAAACAAACTGACTAACTGACTGACTGACATCTCCAACTATTGCAATATTTAACAAACTAACTGACTGACATCTCCAGCTATTGCAATATTAAACAAACTGACTGACTGACATCTCCAGCTATTGCAATATTAAACAAACTGACTGACATCTCCAGCTATTGCAATATTAAACAAACTGAGTGACATCTCCAGCTATTGCAGTAATAAACAAACTGACTGACTGACATCTCCAGCTATTGCAGTAATAAACAAACTGACTGACATCTCCAGCTATTGCAATATTAAACAAACTGACTGACATCTCCAGCTATTGCAATATTAAACAAACTGACTGACTGACATCTCCAGCTATTGCAATAATAAACAAACTGACTGACTGACATCTCCAGCTATTGCAATAATATACAAACTGACTGACATCTCCAGCTATTGCAATATTAAACAAACTGACTGACATCTCCAGCTATTGCAATATTAAACAAACTGACTGACATCTCCAGCTATTGCAATATTAACCCTTTCGTGACAGGGTTAAAGTGCCTACATCGGAACAACTGTTCCGATGTAGACAAATTGAAACTACGCGATCGTGCATACGATCGCGAGATTTCAATTATTGGATCGCATCTGGGGGGCGTCCCTACAATCCTAGGAACGCCCTCCAGACCGCGATTAAATCCCTGAAGCACAGAAGGCTTCAGGACAGCCGTTAGTTATGACGTTCCATTCCGTCATAACGGCTTTAAAGCCCAGTCTAATTATGACGGAATGGAACGGCATAACGGCTTTAAAAGGTTAAACAAACTGACTGCCTGACATCGCCAGCTATTGCAATAATAAACAAACTGACTGACTGACATCTCCAGCTATTGCAATATTAAACTGATTGACATCTCCAGCTTTTGCAATAATAAACAAACTGACTGACTGACATCTCCAGCTATTGCAATAATAAACAAACTGACTGACATCTCCAGCTATTGCAATAGTAAACAAACTGACTGACATCTCCAGCTATTGCAATATTAAACAAACTGACTGACTGACATCTCCAGCTATTGCAATAATAAACAAACTGAATGACATCTCCAGCTATTGCAAGATTAAACAAACTGACTGACTGACATCTCCAGCTATTGCAATATTAAACAAACTGACTGACATCTCCAGCTATTGCAAGATTAAACAAACTGACTGACTGACATCTCCAGCTATTGCAATATTAAACAAACTGACTGACATCTCCAGCTATTGCAATATTAAACAAACTGACTGACATCTCCAGCTATTGCAATATTAAACAAACTGACTGACATCTCCAGCTATTGCAATAATAAACAAACTGACTGACTGACATCTCCAGCTATTGCAATAATAAACAAACTGACTGCCTGACATCGCCAGCTATTGCAATAATAAACAAACTGACTGACTGACATCTCCAGCTATTGCAATAATAAACAAACTGACTGCCTGACATCTCCAGCTATTGCAATAATAAACAAACTGACTTACCTCCAGAATTTCTTCATATTTTTTAACAGTTCTCTTTAGGTCATCCTCTTTTTCTGCAATCTTTTTATGCAGCTGTGTTGCTGCTATTTGGTGTGTTTGCATCAACTCTGCCTCAACCTCTTGAGCTTTACCTGAAATTAGTGAATGTTGGTAAGAAACAATTAAATAAAAATGAAGCACGAGTTTGCTAGTTCATTACAACACTGTTGCATAAAATGTCAGTTATATAGTGAAATACAATCCATACATATAAAGTAAAATAATATGGAGAGTGCGGCACAGATCTTTAAAGAAACACTAAACACTTTGTAATTACAAGATATTTCTGTTCTCTTGCTATATAATAACATATCCAGAATTGAAAACGTTTTTAAAACAAATGATCATCATTTTTGCTGCTTTCTGCTTTTTTTTCTTCAAAAGATAAACTCCGCCCACCACTTGCCTCATTTGGAGGAGCCAATCCGGGCCTGAGTCTGCAGCCTACAAGTCTAGCCATGGTCATAATATTAGTATAAAGTGCTTTAATTTGCAGTTTGTTATCTGCTAAAGCCAATTAGGGAAATATATGTAGCAAGGTTAGCCTTGATATGTCTGCAGTGTGCTAGTTGTTGGAGACTGAAAGAGGCCATTGTATATTAAAGAACTTATGGAAACAATTATAAAAAGGACAGCTGAGCTAAGGACTGACATTGAGCAGAGGCTGAGAGAGGGCAGTTTGAGTGTGCGGCGCCCCTATTCTCTCTATAGGAGTTAGTGCTGCAGCTTTAGGGACATTTTAAAGAGGCAGAAGAAACACCAGTGGATACGTTGGGAGGAGGACTAGCAAGGTTACGTTTTGTTTGATTATATAAACCTTTGCATTAACTTTTTTTTTTAGAACTGATTAAAAGGTATATATATATATATTTAGAAATAAATGATTGTTTCTGGTGGGGTTGGTTTTGTGAACCCTTTGAAAGTATCTTGCACTCAGCAAAATTTTTGTTTACTAATAATAAACTGAGTTCAGCAAATCAAATTCTGACAATGTTTCTGATTTTACAACAGTTTGATGAGCACTGATATTTAAATATATCAGGAAAGCATGATGAATTTTCCTTTAGAGATGCCAGGTACACTGCCAGATAAACATGTTCAAAATGAATGCATGTTACACTTCTTGTGGAATTGTTTACACAATTACAAATAAAACAACAATTAAACCTGTGAAAGTAAAATAAATAAATAATAAAAAAAATAATATGAAAAAGTTACAATATTAAAGTAACATAAAAGTTCAAAAACAACATGCGCTAATGTGTTATAGCATTTTACTATTGCTCGCCAATAACTATGTGCTTAACCCTTGCAAAGGGTTAAACCAAGTTAACGTCAGCAATGCATTACTGGGAGCTGCTAGATGAGCACATCTGGTGAACCAATGACAAGAGGCATATGTGTGTAGCTACCAATCCCAAACTAGGTCCCAGTACGGTCTCGCTGAGCCTATGTTTTTTTTAATAATGGACCCCATAAGAGCAAGTACATTTGATAAGAGATGTAAATTGAAAATGTATTTAAAATGTCATATGTTTTAAACAAAAGCTTCTGAAATAATATAAAATATTACTGTTAAAGAGACATTAAAGGGACATGAAACTCAAACATTTTCTTTCATGATTTAGGTAGAATATACAATTTTAAACAACTTTCCAGTTTACTTCTATTATACAATTTGCTTCATTCTCTTACTGGTTACTGGTTTTGTAACTGAACACATGGGTGAGCCAATGACAATCGGTATATATATATATATATATATATATATATATATATATGCAGCCACCAATCAGCAGTTAGAACCAAGGTGCTTTGCTGCTCATGAGCTTACCTAGATAAACCCTTCAACAAAGGATATCAAGAGAAGGAAGCTAATTAAATAATAGAAGTAAATTGGAAACTTGTTTAAATTTGTATGCTCTGTCTGCACCATGAATGTCTAATTATGACTTTACTGTCCCTTTAAACAATAAATACATTTTATAAGCATAGTAAGAAAAATAGACTTGCATAAAACAGGCATACAATATTAGCTTTTTCATGCCAGTAATGTATTTAAGGACTGACAAAGAATATTATTGTGGAAATATGCTGTTCTAGACAGAATTTAAACCGACAGCAAACTCAAAATATCATTCCTCATAAAACATTTAATTATGCATCCTTAAAAATCTTTGCAATACACATTCATTTTGTCTGTTTTTCCTGTAATTTTTCTATTTCCCCCAAAGAGGCTTGGAGTGCATTGCATTCAGTGCAGAACCCTGACATTCCTTCATGCTGCCCTGTTATTGGATGAAATATGCAAGAGCTTCTCTATATCTTTTCCTAATTGGTCACAGCAAAGATAGTAAGATAACCAACACTGAAGAGGCTTTTTAATGGGCGTGCACCAGTTATGCAAAACAACGCAAACTTACAAAACAACATTTATAAATGTTTTTTAAAAACATTATTTCTTTCCTATGGCATGGAGAGTCCATGAAACATTCTAATTACTAGTGGGATATTCACTCCTGGCCAGCAGGAGAAGGCAAAGAGCACCCCAGCAGAGCTGTTAAGTACCACTTCCCTTACCCATAACCCCCAGTCATTCTCTTTGCCTTGATCACGGGAGGATGGTGAAGATGGTGTCTGTAGATATCTTTTAATCCTTTAATGGGTACTTTTCCCTGCAAGCAATGATTGGGGTCTAGCTGTGTCCATGTCAATCTCTTAAGTAAGAGTAATGGTGGCTATTAGCAGTTAGAAGATGGCGAGGTGGCCTTTGCTTAAACCTCTAACATTATTGCTACCCCTATTAAAAAAAGCCAGGGTTGGTTACTCTGTTCTTTCTTTTCTATAGGTCCCTGGTAGAAATGGAGAAGCTGCCACACCCCAGAAAACAGAGCAGGATCCACAGGTAAGTGCTTTCCCTTCTAAATTTGAAGCTACCGGCACTATAGGGGTTAAATCCTTGTGGAGAGCATTTAAATCTGTTTAAGGGGCACTGCTTATATGTGAAAAAAGGCATCATATTTTATTGGGGCTCAGAGATGGAGAGTGTATGAAGTGTTTGACAGGTATTTGTTCTACTTCTTGCAAGCGCTTTTCAGCTCAGCTTATTTGGCCCAATCTCTTTTGCTGTGCTGCTGTCGGTTTTCGCGCCGTTTTTTTTTTGCGCAATTTAAAACAACCTCCCGGTTTCCGGCTTCTCTGTTCAGATCGGAGTTTGCCGTGGCGAGTGTGCAGGTTGCAGTTTCCTCTGTCTGCAGTTGCATGTGGATTTGGGCTGTTCCGGTAACAAGGAGGTGTATTTTGCTACCAGGTGTGTCCGGTTTTCTGTGCTACTGGGATAGCAACTTCTGGAGAGGTAAAACCTCAGTAGAGCTGAGGGTTTTAGGTGCTTATTTATGTTTTATTGCTTCATATAAATTAACCTAATTTGGCATTTAAAAATGTTGTTAATTGCTAGGGACTGATACCCAATTATGGACACTAATGCTGAAGTTGATTCATTTGAAAAATGCTTATTGTGTTTGGAGGCTAAGATAATTCTTCCTGTACAGTTTTGCTCTGTCTGAATAAAACTTTAATGTTTATAGATAAGATGTCTCTCCCTGAGCCTCCTGTCTCTCAGGATAATGTTATCCTAGCTACGCCTCAGCTTTCCCCTCAAGCTTCCCAAGCTTCACATGCAGTGCCCTGCGGTTCCTCTCAACCTCCTGCGGGTATTTTATTCCTGGGGATTTTGCTGTGCAGATTACTTCTGCTGTTTATGCAGCTTTTTCAAAGGTTTCTGGTAAGCGTAAGTGGAAATCTAAACAATAATGATGTTAGTAAGACTGACTCCGCTAAGGCTGCGTTAGTCAGTTTGTCTCAATTATCTGATGAGGATGATTCTTCAGTGGCTTCTGAGGGGGAATTGTCAGATTCTGATACTGTAGTGACCAATTCTGCAGATTCAGAGGAGATTCATTTCAGATTTAAGTTAGAACATCTTTGAGTTCTTTTGAAGGAGGTTCTTGGTACTTTGGAAGAATCCGACACATCTGTTGCGGAGAATCCAAAGAGGTCTAGTAAGCTTAATAGGGTAGATGATGTACCCTCATCTGTGGAAATATTTTCAGTTCCAGACCGTATGGCAGATATAACTCAGGAATGGGATAAACCAGGGATTCCTTTTAACCCGTCCCCTGTTTTTAAAAAGATGTTTCCTGTTGCTAATGTTATTCGTGATTCGTGGTGTACGTTGCTATCTCTACTGTGGCTAAGAGAACTACTATTGAAAATAGTTGTTCTTTCAAGGATCCCATGAATAAGAAGCTTAAGGCTTTTTTGAAGAAGATGTACATTCATCAGGGATTACAGTGGCAACCTGTTGCTAGTATTGCTACTGTTGCGGAGGCAGCATCTTATTGGTGCAATGACTTATCTAATCTTATACTAGAAGAGACTACTATAGAGGAGATCCAAGACAGGATCAATGCTCTAAAGCTAGCCAATACCTTTATTTGTGATGCCTACATGCAAGGCTGGGTGCTAAGATTTCTGGTTTTACAGTTTTAGCTTGCAGAGCTCTGTGGTTAAAATCTTGGTATGCAGATGTTACATCCAAGTCCAAGCTTTTATCTCTGCCTTATAAGGGTAAAACCTTGTTTGGGCCAGGTCTGGCAGAAATAATTTCTGACATTATAGGTGGAAAGGGTTCTTTCCAACCTCAGGATAAAAAGAATAGACCTAAGGGTCGCCAGAATTCTAATTTTCATTCCTTTCGTAACTTTAAGGGACAGAAGTCTTCTTATTCCTCTTCCAAGTCAGATCAATCCAAGTCTTCTTGGAAGTCCAGTCAGCCATGGAATTAGGGGGAAGCAAGCCAAGAAGCCTTCCGTTGATTCTAAATCAACATGAAGGGGGGGGAGGCTTTCTTTTGGCAGGCTTGGATATGTGATGTTCCAGATCCTTGGGCCATAGATATAGTATCCCACGGTTAAAGAATAGGATTCAAATCTTAACCTTGACAGGTGGAGTCTGCCCCTGGGGGGACATCTGAAAACCAGATAAAGAGAGAGGCCTTCTTAAACTGTGTAAAGGACCTATCAACCCTGGAAGTGATTGTTCCAGTTCCTTTAGAGGAACAGGGTCTAATATTCTATTCAAATCTATTTGTAGTTAAAAGTGTCTCAACCAATTCCTCAAGGTTCCATCCTTCAAGATGGACACAATCCGTTCTATTCTTCCTTTGGTCCAAAATGGTCAGTTTATGACCATCATAGATCTGAATGACGCATATCTTCATATTCCTATTCACAGGGATCATTTCCAGTATCTAAGGTTTGCCTTCCAGGACAAACATTTCCAGTTTGTGGTCCTTCCTTTTGGCCTTGCTACAGCTCCCAGAATTTTTACAAAGGTTCTGGGTGCTCTTCTGGCAGTGGTGAGGTCCCAGGGTATTGCTGTGGTGCCTTATCTAGACGATATCCTAGTTCAAGCGCCATCTTTTCATCTAGCAAAATCTCATACCAAGATGTTGTCGTCTATTCTACGTTCCCACGAGTGGAAAGTGAACCTGTGAAGAGTTCCCTTGTTTCAGAAAGATGTGTTTCTTGGGAACAATCATAGATTCCCTGTCCATGAAGATATTTCTGATGGACGTGAGAAAATCCAAACTTCATGTTTCTTGCCTGTCTCTCCATTCTGCTACTCGTCCATCTGTGGCTCAATGCATGGAGGTGATTGGACTGATGGTTGCCTCCATGGACATCAATCCTTTTGCTCTGTTCCATCTGAGACTTCTGCAACTATGCATGCTCAGTCAATGGAACAGGGACCACTCAGATCTCTTGAAGAAGACACATTTGGGTCTCTCTCTCGTGGTGGATTTCACAGTACCATCTGTCTCGGGGCACATGTTTTCTGAGGCCTTCCTGGGTGATTGTGACCACGGACGCCAGCCTGTTCGGCTAGGGAGCAGTTTGGGGTTTCTTAAAAGCACAGGGTCTGTGGACTCCAGAGGAGTCGTCTCTTCCAATAAACATCTTGGAGTTGAGAGCAATTTTTTTATGCTTTAATAACTTGGCCTCAACTAGCTTTGTCCAATTTCAGTCAGACAACATCACCTCGGTGGCCTACATCAATCACCAGGGAGGAACTCAGAGTTCCTTGGCAATGAAAGTGGTGACTTGCATTCTCCACTGGGCGGAGTATCACGGTTGCCATCTCTCTGCCAACCACATACCAGGGGTGAACAACTGGGAGGTGGATTTTCTGAGCAGGCAGACTTTTTATCTCGGAGAGTGGGCTCTCCACCCAGAGGTTTTCACAATGATAACTCTCAGGTGGTGGGTTCCGGAGTTCGATCTGATGGCGTCTCGTCAAAACGCCAAACTTCCAAAGTACGGTTCAAGGTCAAGAGATCCTCAAGCCGTTCTAGTAGATGCTCTTGCGGTTCCTTGGAGCTTTAATCTAGCATACCTGTTTCTTCCGTTTGCGTTGCTTCCACAAATAATTACTCGCATCAAACAGGAGAGAGCTTATGTGATTCTAATAGCTCCTGCATGGCCTTACAGGATCTGGTGACGACGTCATCTCTTCCGCCGTGGAGGTTACCTTTCAGGAAGGACCTTCTATTTCAGGGTCCTTTTCTTAATCCAAATCTGGTTTCTCTGAAGCTGACTGCTTGGAAATTGAGCGTCTATGTTTGGCTTCTCTGAGAAAGTCATAGATACTATGCTTCAGTCTCGTAAACCGGTTACTCGCAGAATTTACCATAGGGTATGGTGTAAATACCTTTATTGGAACAAAATAAGGGTTCCTCGAATTTTGGCTTTTCTTCAGGAGGGCCTGGAGAAGGGTTTGTCAGTCAGTACTTTGAAGGGTCAGATTTCTGCACTGTCTATTCTTCTGCATAAACGTCTGTCAGTTCTGTCAGATGTTCAGTCTTTTGTTCAGGACAGCAGCCTCCTGAGAGAATTACGGCTCATTCCACTAAGCTGTATCTTCTTCATGGGCTTTCAAAAATGAAGCTTCTGTGGAGCAAATCTGTAAGGCGGCCACTTGGTCATCCATACATACTTTTTTCAAATTCTACAAATTTGATACTTTTGCCTCAGCGGAGGCTTCTTTTAGGAGAAAAGTTCTTCAAGCGGTGGTGCCTTTAGTTTGGGTCTGCCTGTTTTGTTCTCCCTCCCAATTTGTTCTGTGTCCTCTAGCTTGGGTATTGGTTCCCACTAGTAATTAGAATGTTTTGTGGACTCTCCATGCCATAGGAAAGAAAAAAAAAGTATGCTTACCTGATAAATTTATTTATTTCCGGGCATGGAGAGTCCACGACCCGCCCTTATTCTATTTAAGACAGCGGTTTTTTTGTATAGTCCTCAGGCACCTCTATACCCTTGTGTTATCTTCTTTTTACGTCTCCCTTCGGCCGATTGACTGGGGGTTATGGGTAAGGGAATTGATACTTAACAGCTCTGCTGGGGTGCTCTTTGCCTCCTCCTACTGGCCAGGAGGGAATATCCCACTAGTAATTAGAATGTTTCGTGGACTCTCCATGCCCGTAAAGAAATACATTTATCAGGTAAGCATACATTTTGTTTTTGCATGCAGATCTTTTGAAATGCTGTCAATTACTTCTGATGCATACATAAAAAAATAACTTTAATGAGCCTTTAATGTATGCAGAATACAAACAGATTGTATACATTTTGATGAAGAAGGGACAAGAGATATTGACAAATAACAAAAGACCACCAACAAATGAAATGTAATTCAACAGCACAACAAACACAACTCTCTGTAATTTCAGTGTGATTAAAGCTTATATCCATGACCTTCCTACAGTAGGAAATCCATGCCGTTCTACAGTATATACACAATGCTTATCTGACAGATAAATTAGGCAAAGACATAGTGCCCCATTTGCTATCTGACAGATGAATAAGGTTCCCAACTAGGGAATCTGTACACTTGTCTTTTGCAGCAAGCAGCCAGTGAACACTGTTCAGCCACTACCCACAGTATTCATTGTACAAGGAATTCCTTGTGCAGCTAACCCCCTACTTTCACATGATTCAAAAAGGCTCAACCACAAGGGCTCCAAAGCAGCCTCCACTGCTTAGTAATGAAAGCCCATAGACTTTAACAAAATTGAAGAAAAGTATATATTTTAATATACTGTTTATTTGTAGATGATTTTTCAATGATATCTCATGAGAGGCATCTTACTTACTGATCGTCTCCTGAACAGCTGTTTCAATCTCCCGCTCCTTTTGTGCCAACTGTGTGTTGAATTCCCTCATTAGTTGTTTCAAAGTGGAGTTGTGCTTTAATTCCATGTCTTCCTGTTCATGTCTGGATAGAAAAAACTTAGTATGAGTAACATAACATTATATACAATCTGGCCTTGGCTGACTGCTAAAATATTAGACAAATACTTCTTTAAAAAAAAAAATAAAAAAAATAGTCTGATACCTCCACACTAACAAAAACTTGCTCCAAGAAAACAGATATCACCAATAACAGTATTACAAAAACTGAACTTAAAGGGACATGAAATCCAGAAAAACATAATTTATGATTACCTGATTAATTAATTTCTTTCATGGTGATGAGAGTCCATGATCCATTACTCCTGGGAAGATTCCCAAACCCCAAAAGCTCCATAAAACCCTTCCATCTCACACATACATCAGTCTAATGTATAGCCAAGCAAACGCCTAGATTTAGAGTTTTGTCGGTAAAGACCTGCGTAGCTAACGCTGCTTTTTTTTTCAGCGCACCCTTAAGACAACGCTGGTATTTAGAGTTGGTGCATTAGGCTCAGAAAAAGGAGCGTTGAGCAGAATTTACCTTCCCTTCAACTCTCAATACCAGCGTTGCTTACGGTAGCGGTAAGCTGGAAAAATGTGCTCGTGCACGATATCCCCATAGGATACAATGGGGCTGAGCTGGCTGGAAAAAAACCTAACACCTGCTAAAAAGCAGCGTTCAGCTCCTAGCGCAGCCCCATTGTTTCCTATGGGGAAACACTCTCTAAGTCTGCACCTAACACCCTAACATGTACCCCGGGTCTAAACACCCCTAACCTTAGACTTATTAACCCCTAATCTGCCGCCCCCGCTATCTCTGACACCTACATTTTATTATTAACCCCTAATCTGCCGCTCCGGACACCGCCGCAACCTACATTATCACTATGAACCCCTAATCTGCTGCCCCTAACATCGCCGACACCTATATTATATTTATTACCCCTAATCTGCCCTCCCCAACGTCGCTGCTACTTTACCTACACTTATTAACCCCTAATCTGCCGACCGGACCTCGCCGCCACTATAATAAATGTATTAACCCCTAAACCGTCGCACTCCCGCCTCGCAAACACTATAATAAATTTTATTAACCCCTAATCTGCCCTCCCTAACATCGCCGCCACCTACCTACAATTATTAACCCCTAATCTCCCGCCCGCAACGTCGCCGTTACTATACTAAAATTATTCACCCCTAAACCTAACTCTAACCCTAACACCCCCCTAAATTAAATATAATTTTAATTAAACAAAATAATATTCCTATAATTAAATAAATTATTCCTATTTAAAACTAAATACTTACCTATAAAATAAACCATAATATAGCTACAATATAACTAATAGTTACATTGTAGCTATTTTAGGATTTATATTTATTTTACAGGCAACTTTGTATTTATTTTAACTAGGTACAATAGCTATTAAATAGTTAATAACTATTTAATAGCTACCTAGTTAAAATAAGTACAAAATTACCTGTAAAATAAATCCTAACCTAAGTTACAAATACACCTAACACTACACTATCATTAAATTAATTAAATAAATTAACTACAATTAGCTAAACTAAAATACAATTAAATAAACTAATCTATAATACAAAAACAAACAAACACTAAATTACCAAAAATAAAAAAAATTACAAGAAGTTTAAACTAATTAAACCTAATCTAAGCCCCCTAATAAAATAAAAAATCCCCCCAAAATAAAAAAATGCCCTACCCTATTCTAAATTACAAAAGTAATCAGCTCTTTTACCAGCCCTTAAAAGGGCTTTTTGCGGGGCATTGCCCCAAAGTAATCAGCTCTTTTACCTGAAAATAAAAATACAATACCCCCCCAACATTACAACCCACCACCCACATACCCCTACTCTAACCCACCCAAACCCCCCTTAAAAAAACATATTGCTAACCCCCTGAAGATCATCCTACCTTGAGTCGTCTTCACCCAGCCGAGCTGAATTCTTCATCCAAGGTGCGCAGAGGAGGTCCTTGATCCGGTAGAAGTCTTCATCCAGGCGGCGTCTTCAATCTTCATCCATCCGGAGCGGAGCCATCTTCAAAGGA
Source organism: Bombina bombina (assembly GCF_027579735.1). NCBI lineage: Eukaryota > Metazoa > Chordata > Amphibia > Anura > Bombinatoridae > Bombina > Bombina bombina. The sequence continues at coordinate 527,343,939 of NC_069503.1, forward strand.
GCCGACGCGCAGCCATCCTCTTCAACCGACGACTTCCCAACGAATGAAGGTTCCTTTAAGGGAAGATGGCGTCCCTTCAATTCCGATTGGCTGATAGGATTCTATCAGCCAATCGGAATTAAGGTAGGAAAAATCTGATTGGCTGTTTCAATCAGCCAATCAGATTGGCTGACCCAATCAGCCAATCGTATTGAGCTCGCATTCTATTGGCTGATTGGAACAACCAATAGAATGCGAGCTCAATACGATTGGCTGATTGGGTCAGCCAATCGGATTGAACTTCAATCTGATTGGCTGATTGGATCAGCCAATCAGATTTTTCCTACCTTAATTCCGATTGGCTGATAGAATCCTATCAGCCAATCGGAATTGAAGGGCTGGTAAAAGAGCTGATTACTTTTGTAATTTAGAATAGGGTAGGGCATTTTTTTATTTTGGGGGGATTTTTTATTTTATTAGGGGGCTTAGATTAGGTGTAATTAGTTTAAACGTCTTGTAATTTTTTTTTATTTTTTGTAATTTAGTATTTGTTTTTTTGTATTATAGAATAGTTTATTTATTGTATTTTAGTTTAGCTAATTGTAGTTAATTTAATTAATTTAATGATAGTGTAGTGTTAGGTGTATTTGTAATTTAGCTTAGGATTTATTTTACAGGTAATTTTGTCTTTATTTTAACTAGGTAGCTATTAAATAGTTATTAACTATTTAATAGCTATTGTACCTAGTTAAAATAAATACAAAGTTGTCTGTAAAATAAATATAAATCCTAAAATAGCTACAATGTAACTATTAGTTATATTGTAGCTATATTATGGTTTATTTTTTAGGTAAGTATTTAGTTTTAAATAGGAATAATTTATTTAATTATAGGAATATTATTTTGTTTAATTTAAATTATATTTATGTTAGGGGGGTGTTAGGTTTAGGGGTTAATAACTTTATTATAGTAGCGGCGAAGTTGGGGTCGGGAGATTAAAGGTTAATAATTGAAGGTAGGTGGCGGCGATGTTATGGAGGGCAGATTAGGGGTTAATACAATTTATTATAGTGTTTGCGAGGCGGGAGTGCGGCGGTTTAGGGGTTAATACATTTATTATAGTGGCGGCGAGGTCCGGTCGGCAGATTAGGGGTTAATAAGTGTAGTTAGGTAGCGTCGACGTTGGGGGGGGGCAAATTAGGGGTTAATAACTATAATGTAGGTGTCGGTGATGTTAGGGGCAGCAGATTAGGGGTTCATAGGGATAATGTAGGGGTTAGCGGTGTACAGTCGGCAGATTAGGGGTTAAAAAAATTTATTATAGGGTTGGCGATGTGGGGGGGGGGGCTCGGTTTAGGGGTACATAGGTAGTTTATGGGTGCTAGTGCACTTTATAGCACAGTAGTTTTGAGCTTTATATTCCGGCGTTAGCCCATAAAGCTCTTAACTACTGACTTTTTTTGGCGGTAAGAGTCTTGTCGGTAGAGGCTCTACCGCTGACTTCTTCCAAGACTCCAAATACCAGCATTAGGCAAATGCCATAGAAAAGATACGCAATTGACGTAAGGGGATCTGCGGTAGCCTGGAGTCGCGGTAAAGAAGTGAGCGGTAGACCCTTTCCTGCCTGACTCTAAATACCAGCGGGCGGTAAAGCAGCGTTAGGACCCCTTAACGCTGCTTTTGACGGCTAACACCAAACTCTAAATCTACCCGAAAGTGAGGTAAGAAAAAAGGAATAAAAATTATTTAAAAATATGGGGGGGAGGGGGCGGAGCCAACTACGGATCAAGGCAGGCGCACATATACAGAGCTCTGCAAAAAACAAAATAATAATAATGAATTTCTATTGAGATTACATTGGAATATACTGTAGATGTACCATATATAGAGCCCATTTAATAGTATATAGTTCATTTTAGAGGAAATAGAATAATAATAATTAACGAAATAATCAAAGAGAATTTGTTACGCAAGATAGCATAATGAACTGAATATAAGATATCAAAAAACAAAAAAGGAAATTACAAATTATAATAACATAAGATCAAAATAAAATCCAAATATGTAGAGGACTTATATTAGCATTGCTATGATATAACGCAAAGTTAAGAATAATAGTATGATTTCCAATGTGGTCTGAAATAGACGTGCTCACTGAGAATAACATATCCGCCCCCCTTAAAGGTGTGTGAGGTTTTAGATGTTGTGATTGGTTAGAAGAGGTACATAAGCAGCGGGAATACCATACTGTGTATTAAAGCCTGATGAAACGACCCTGCATGGTCGAGAAACGCGTTGCTGATTTTAAACATTTTAAATAAATTGTTTTTAGTGTACCTCGTTTGGAGTGGGTTTTACTTTCACTCTAGCACTGTTACCAATCAATATCTTGAAACCGCAGTGTATGGGACACCTGGTTTGTCTACACTGTGATCCTATTGTTTGAATCGGACGTCTGCAAGGAAGGTGTGTGAGCCCAAAGAATCGGTGATTGGCTACAACATTCACGTGACTGCGGGAGTTTGGTGCACGCCATTGGTTGGTCTTCCGGGCGACGGTTGAGGTCCCGGTCTGTCTCACTAGGCACAATTTGGTGCCGCTGCGTTTGTAAGTATTCCATCTATATGTTACTTGAGCGTGTTTGCAGATTGTAACAATATTACCCTATGTCTGGCGCCTTCTTACCCTCAATCTTAATAATGAATTTAAAGCACTTCTTTTGGCTATTAAGTAGTGGCAAAACCCTGTATCAAGCCTGGAGCTACCATCAAACCACACGGGAAACCGCTTTTGAGGCAAAAAAAAAAAGATAGCAGTGGTAGGGAGGACAGAACCACCGGAAGCGGTTCCAGGAAAGTCAGAGACTGCGTCCTGTAACAGAGGTTACGATCAGGCGCAGAGAAGACTAGGAGCGAAGCACCAATCTGAACTAACGCTAGTCAAGCTGCTATTTACGCAAGCTTAGAGTCCAGGAACAGACCTAGAGAGGGAGACATTAATTAGCAGCAAGAGCACGGAGTGTGCAGAGAGAGGAGCAGAGGTTGGCGGTAAAAAGGCCTGTGGGTAGGCTGTGAAGATTAATGACTCTCATGGTCCATAAGGTGAGCCACACTAGTCGCACTCCCCATTTGAACAGAAATAACCAACCAGAAGGTTGCATACTCCTAGCCTGCCAATTTCACTCAGACACAGGGTCCATATAACTGGTGGATATCTTAGTATATAGCAGCTGCCCTGCAAGTAAAGTATAACCTGAGCAAGCTAATAAGACCAAAATCAAGAACCTACACACATAGCACTACGTAGCAGCAAATGGTCTAACAGTAACCCAGCTGAGGCTTTCAATGCTAATAAAGGAAAATTAAAGACGCATCTACATCTTTATATAGGGATAGCTGCAGGCCCATACTGGTTCACACTTCAACCATAAGACAGAAATCAGACAGAAACCATCTAGAATAGATGTGGGACAAACATAGATCATTATATGTAAGGCTCTGGTTTGGTTTATGAGAGGGTGACACCACATTACAAGGGAGTTTCTTCATCTTCTCTCCAAGCCACAACGTTTAACATCCTGTACTTCTCTAACTTGATATCACATCTACCCAGGCTGGTATCAAGATACGCTTAGAGAATAATTGAGTGGCACTAGATGTCAGACACAGGAACTGCAATTCCCTACATAGTAATATTCAAATAAAAGGCACCCCAGGATTATTCTGAATCCAAATGTAATATTAAAGTAATAGAGGCTAACCTGGAGTTATATCAAGCAGTCACTAGCTGAAGTATCTCAAGAGATGTGGAGAAGGAGATAGAGTTTGATCTTTGTGACCCTTGTTTCTGACATAGGAGGTGCGAGGGGACAAGAGAGGTTAATACTACAAGAGACGGTTCAAAAGGTTTTGGTTCAGACAGCTAAGATGAAAAGCAGGAACTATCTGTGAAATAGTGCCTCTCCAAATCACAATTAAAGATGAAGGCAGCATACAAATTTACATCCTCACCGAAACAAAATACTCTAGCAGAAGCTATAGATAAAGATATGTCGCAACATGGGGATATCCCGAATAATGAGTTACTGACCCAAATTAAAACTTTCTTCCATGAAGAATTAAAGACAGCATTATCGGAGTTCAAACAAGACCTAAAATAAATTAGAGGGAGGAAAACAGAGATTGAAAATAAATTGGATGAAATAACAGAAGAAATACCCCAAATTCAACATACTCTCCTGGATCATTCCATCTATATTAAAAAGCTTGAAGACCAGGTAGAAGATCTGGAGAATCGCTCCCGGCGCTCAAACCGTAGAATAAGAAATCTACCAAAAGAATATAAAAATCTCAAAGCAGATGTGACGGAGATCTTTCATCAACTCATACCAGACACGGAACTTAACATGCTGCTTATGGACAGAGTCCATAGAGCTCTAACTAGACCCTCTCAAGCCAGAACAAGGAACATAATAGTTAAGTTGCACTATTTTCATGTAAAAGAGCTAATTCTCTTTCTGTAACATACGAGGGTCACAACATCTAAATATTTACAGATATATCTTCTATTACGCTACGCAGACGCCGTAAGATGAAACCAATAGTGACAGCACTCCTGAGAGAAATGGTAAAGTACAGACGGAACTTTCCATTCAAACTGATCTTCACTTACAAGAATACTACGCATGCCTGCTCATCAGTGGAGGAAGGTCAGATGCTACTCTCCAAACTTGAGATACCAATGGAGGAATTGGAACCACAAGCATCCCAGAAGGCTACGAGAAAAGTGCCACAAAGAGAATGGTCACTTGTAAACAGGAGTGGAAAGTCTAAGAAAGCTAAACCAAACTCTTCAGTAAGTACTGAGGATAACACCACTAATAGAGAAAAATCACTAATTCCAGGAATCTGCTTTTGTCTGGACTTTATGGACTGAGATGTGGGGGGATGACCCTACTGGGTTATAAGCAGCAGGTATGCTTCCTCAATTGTGGACTGATAGCCCAGACGGCAGTTTCGAAGCCTTAAGGAGTATAGAGGTGAGAAGTTATTTTATATGTCAAAATGTTTAAGAACATGTTTTCCCGTCTCATGTGTCGTCGTCCCCCCGCTCACTGTAGTTTGTTTTATCTCATATGTTGTAGGTACTCAGTTGACTAAGGTTATGAAAGAAGTCAAAGGAAATTCGAGAGTTGTCCCTCTCTCAATTCTCAATTTTCTTTTTACGTTTCAAGATGCGAGTAAAAGCAACTTGTTATCAGTTTATGTTTTATTGTTTAATGGTTGTAAGTTCAGTCTCCAATGTTAAAGTACAAGTGTTTATGGGGAGTTAATTCCCAAGGTATTATTGCCCTTTTAATGACAAAATGGGCCTATCTAACTTTATAAAAGTAATAACAAGAGGAGTTCTAAAAGATTTCCCAAGATCAAAGGGGGGGGGGGGGCTCCGCACCCGAGTCGCAAAGTGAGACCCCAATTAAGAAAATGTGTAAGTGCAATGCTAAATAGGTTTTTATTAAGCTTTCAATTAGTTTGGGACTATGCAGATTATGGTAATTTCCCACAATGTAAGGGGTCTAAATTCCAGCATAAAAAGGAAAAAAACTATAATTCAATATAAGGCCAAGATGGCCCAGATAGTGATGCTCCAGGAGACACATTTCACCTCAACGCCTAAATATTGGGATAAACTTTTCCCATTGCAATTAATAATAAAAAGAAATGTGGGGTATCCCTACTTATTCACGCCTCCCTAAATTTTAAAGAAGAAGAAATTATTTTGGATAAAGAGGGGAGATTTATTATAGTAAAAGGGTAAATACATAATATTCCTATAAAATTGGTCAATATACAGTATATGCTCCAAATGACAATCAAGGACCTTTTATCACTAAACAAGGAAAACAGCTTTCTGTTTGGAAACAATATAAAACTATAATTGGAGGGGACTTCAATATGACGTTAAATGACAAACTAGATAGATCCTCCTCCGTTACCCCTAAACATAAAAGACCGACTCCAGCCCAACAGCTTCTGAAAGATTTCCTACTAGATTTTAACTTGTTGGATAGATGGAGAGCACTAAATAGAGGATCCCGAGATTATACTTACTACTCCTTAGTTCACGGCACTAGCTCTAGAATCGACCTGATCTTAATTAGTCAAATCATGCTCCCCCTAGTAAAGGCAGCCAATATCTGTAACTGTGCATGGTCCGATCATGATATGATGGTACTATATTTAGAAGGGGTGATAAACACGAATAGAGTTAAGTCTTGGACCCTACACCCAAGCTACTACAAAATTAGAGACTTTTTAGCCATAAATGAAGGCTCCACAACCAATCCAAATTTTGTTTGGAGTGCTCTCAAAGCATCCATAAGAGGCTTAATAATAGCTGAATAGAGCAGGCAGAAAAAAACTAAATAATTTCAAAGTAAACAATCTGTGTGAAATTACTTAAAAATAAAAATGAGGAACTAAGCCAGATTTTAGATAAAGAAGCAATATATTTAAGTAAAGCATTAGATACAAGGTACTACATTTATGGAAAAAAGCCAGATAAAATGCTAGCAAATAAGCTAAAAGAAATAACTAGGGCAACCTCTATCCCTCAAATCCAACAATCTAATGGCAAAGTCAACAATGATCCCCTGCAAATAGCTAATGAATTCGCCAATTTTTATAATAGTCTCTATAATCTTCCGAGTAGTAATCAAGGTTGTAACAAGATGATAGAGTTAGACAAATTCCTAGACAATAGCTTATTAAAGACTATTCAAAGGGAGGACCTAGATTTATTAAATTCCCTGATAACCTTACATGAAGTGTCATTAGCCATTAAAGATTTAAAGAGGAACAAGGTGCCAGGCCCTGATGGATTTCCGGGTTTCCTTCTACTAGGACCTACAGATGTCCTTAGCACCCCAACTAGTTGTACTATTTAGGTTGATATTCCCCCAGATTTGTTGACTGCAAGGGTGACTCATCTCGAAACCAGGTAAAAGTAAACAATTATGTCAAAATTACCACCCAATTTCTCTCATTAATCAAGACCTTAAACTGTTTACCAAAATTTTAGCGAATTAACTGGCAATTCCCATTAGGGGTCTAATAGATTCAGACCAGGTAGGTTTCATTACACAACGGGAAGCACCGGATAATATCTGGAAAATAATCAACTTAATAAATTTAGCGACGGTTAAGGAAATGCTTTCTCTGTTCCTAACTTTGGATGCAGAGAAGGCATTTGACAGAGTGGATTGGGAATATATGCATACAGTACTAAACAAGATGGGAATAGTAGGCCCATTTCATGAAATTATATTCACAGCCCGACACGTTCGTTAGACTTTCAGGATATCAATCAACACAAATAAAAATCAGAAACGGAACCAGACAGGGGTGCCCGTTGTCCCCTCTACATTTTGCGATCTGCATTGAACCGCTAGCAATAAAGATAAGATATAACCCAGACATAGCAGGATTAAAGATGGGAGATAAAGAATACAAAATATCATTCGCGGATGACGTCATTCTCGCACTCACTAAGCCACTACTCTCCCTTCCAGTGGTCTACTCCATTATAAGCAAATTCGGTCTTTTATCAGGGTATAACGTTAATGAAAGCAAATGTGAGGCCCTCAGTATACAAATGCCAAAACATACTAAAAAACTGTTAGAGATAAACTTCTGATTTACTTGGGCGAAGACTTCGCTCAGGTATCTGAGCATCAACCTCACAAATGATGTTAACACACTCTATAGGGAACATTTCATTGCCATGTTTTCAAAGATCAAAAATCTATTAGCCAAATGGTCCAAGTATAATATTTCCTTGTATGGGAGGATCATAACCGTTAAGATGACAGTGCTGCCTAAGCTTCTTTACTTATTCCGATCCCTCCCGGTATCGATACCGATATCAGAGCTAAATAATATGCAAAGGGAAATCTTGAAATTTGTGTGGCAGGGGAAAAGGACTAGGATCAACAAACAAATACTCATGAGACATAGACGGGGTGGGGGGTAGGTTTACCAAATTTAACTTTGTATTATTATGCAGCCAGAATGGCGCAGACTATACAATGGTACAAAACTGAGAATGTTCCTAAATGGGTTAAATTAGAAAAAGACATGTGGGGTTTGGGAAACTTGGATAAATTACTATAAACAAACAAAACAGACCCCAGCCCATTAAACACTATATAGCAATTTACCATACCACCTTTTTATGGGATCATTTGATTAGAGTTTACCCCCTACTAAATTACAAGATCTAAAGCCACACCCCTTGCGTCTCTCAATTTGGTAGTAAGTATTCAGATACAAAAGAAATAAGGGTTTATATCGCATTGCAGATGCTCTCCTAAATAATAAATTATTATCCTTCACACAATATGCGGACCTAGGCACACAAGACAAGAATGTGTGGTTCTACTACCTTCAGCTTAAGCCAAGGGTACAGAAAGTGTTGAGATCCGACAAGCCCCCATAAAACACCCTCTTCGAATCTCTATGTTTATCTAAAAACCCTAGAAGTGGTCTAATTTCATTGTTATATGCTATATTCAATGTTGCAGATAAGGACAAAAAAAATTCTATTATGGTGAAATGGGAACAGGTTCTGGATAAATCCTGGACCGTGTAAGCTTGGGTCACTAACATTAATAGAGGGTTAACGTTCTACCCCAATGCATTACTGAAAGAAAATTATCTAAAGGTGCTCTATAAATGGTACATATACCCTAACTAGGGGAGCCACAATGGAAGAAGCAAGTAGCCATTTGTGTTATAGGGAATGCGGGGAAGTTGGGTCATACTTACATATGTGGTGGCAGTGTGCCAAGATTAAAAAGATCTGGGATCAAACTTCTGCATACTTGAACCTGATCCTAGAGAAGGAGATTACCGTTTCCCAGGAACAAGCTTTGCTCTATTTCCCCCCGGAAAGGGTGTTAAAAAGGCACTTTAAACTGATAGCAATGATTTGTACTGTTACACCAACATGTATTGCTAGGTTTTGGAAGACCGAGCCCCCTACTTTGAATATATCAAACAGAAAATAGAATATCACTATAACATGTCCAGTGCATCTACAACACTCTTGGGCACAAGTAATAGGTCAATTGAGCAATGGGAGCCATATATCATGCACATTGAGGAATTAAAAAGAACCAGAAACTTGGCTATCCAAGCTTCCTCAGTAGCAGAAACCTCTAGCACCAGTTAACAGTTATCAAGGGTCTATCGTACTTAAGTTGCCAAAAGAAAGTTGTTCGCTAAGGGGTCACGAGTCATTTTATAACTATAATTCTGCGACAGAATATCCCACTGGAGTTTATATGTCGACAAGTCGACTAACAAGGGGAGGAGGGAAGATGTAAGGCTATCTAGCCGATGGATGTCTGCAAACACTTGTACTTGCTCTACTGTATCTGATTGCGTAACTAGATGCTGTATTGGAAGACTGTATAGTTTATGTTTTGTTATGTTTTACTGTTTAAGTAAAAAGTTGGAAAATTCAATAAAAAGATTTCAACAACAAAAAAAATCAGGAGGGGAAATGTGCTAAAGAAAAAACTAACCCTGAAAAACATAGTGTGGGGTCACTTGGACTCTCAACACCATGAAAGAAATTAATTTATGAGGTAAGCATTATATTTTCTTTCATACATGTGGTGAGAGTCCATGAACCATTACTCTTGGGAACTAATACCCAAGCTCTGGAGTCCATGAGTAACAACACAAAGGGAGGAATTAAAAATAACTGAAGGTCAGATAAAAGTTCATCAGAAAGAAGAAAACACACGCAAAATAAACAGCTATAAAGGGATCTAGCACTACAAACCGACAAGCGCATAGCCGTGGACGAACGTGCACTAACCCAAAATGCGTAAACCAGCCGAAGCATGAAAGTAACTACAATAACACTAAAGGGACGTGCGCTAACCTGACAAGCGTTAACCCGACGGGCGTGAACCCAAAGGTCGACACGCAAAATTCAAACTAAGCATGTCAAAAAAGCAGATGCGTGCAAAACTGCAAACGGAATAATGTAAAGCATTCTGGCCCAGGGCCATATATATTCACAAATATATATATATATATATATATATAAACTAAAAAGTGCCTGTAACATAGCTATAGAGTGTCTAAATGTTAATAAATGACACTCGTCCACCAGCAAATAAGCAGCAGACAGCGAAACCAGTACTGAAACATTTCAGTAGAGGTTATGGAATAGGTGTATATTGTAGATCCATAGAGGGATGCAAAAGACAAGTCCCTGCGACCAATTAAGGGTCGCTTATGAAGAATTTCCCATGAGGTGAAAAAAGAATCACAAACCATACCCCATATACATCCCTCTATCAAGCACTGTACTCTGAGGGGAAACAAGTATTAAATAAAGACTGAAAACCCTTTCTCTGATAATCAAATGCACATCTTTACTTTGCCTCTGCTGGAGGTGGTTGAAGAATAAAGACTGAGTTATGTGTGAGGGGGTTTTATAAAATTATTGCTGTGCAAATTCCTTATACAGTGAAAATTGTCCAAGACGGACTCTATATAATACAGAAACCTGTCCATGTCGGAAATATCCCTTCGTCCCGGCGTTTAGTGGTATACTTTCATTGTTTTACTACCTGGATAAGCCGGAACCTGTCCAACACGAAAACGGAACGTGGTCACAGTGTTAATTGCGTATACATTTGGTTCACTTACCTGGATAAGGCGGAAAATGTAATGCGGAAGGTTGTGGCAACGCTGGAACAGAAGTGAGGTGGGAACGAGATGACGGGTTGATGTTAGGACGCAAAAACGGTTGTGGTGTGGGGAGGAAGCGGAAGGGGTTTTGGAAGGATGCTGAAACGGAAGCAGTGTGGGAAGGAAGCGGAAGGGGTGTTGGAAGGACGCTGAAACGGAAGGGGTGTTGGGACGGATGCTGAAACGTAAGAGGTGTGGGACACAGAATGGCTCCTAGAATGTGCAACACTCTTACTCTCACTGCGAAAGTTAAAGTGATTGAGGCCTACACATAAGATAAGTTGTCTGTAAAACAATGTGTTGAGAAATTTAAGTGTGGCAAAACGCAAATTTATGAAGCTATCAAAAATAAAGAGAAAATCATGGAAGAATGGTTAGCTGGCAATGGTGAAGTGAAGAGGAAAGCAAAGGCAACTGGAAATGAAGATTTAAACAAGCTCCTGTGGGAATGGTTTGTAGCCGCACGCTCTAAAAATTTACCAATTTCTGGTCCTATACTACAAACACAAGCCCTCGAACTAGCCAAAGAATTAGGCAAAACAGATTTTAAGGCATCTAATGGCTGGTTGGAAAGTTTTAAAAGGAGGCATTGCATTGTATGGAATGAAATATGTGGAGAAGCAAAGGATGTAGATCAAGCAACTGTTAGCCAATGGGAAGAAAAGCTCAAAATGCTTAAGGAACCATACGCTACAAAAGATATATCTACAATGGCGATGAAACTGGCCTATTCTTTAGGTTGCTACCTTCAAAAACTCTGGCTGTTAAACGTGAAAAATGCACAGGAGGAAAGTTATCCAAGGAAAGATTGACGGTGTTCCTCTGTGGAAACATGGATGGGAGATTGGAGAAGCCTCTTGTGATTGGTAAGGCAGCAAAGCCACGTTGCTTCAAAAACATAGACACTACACAGCTTCCCGTTATTTGGCGTGCAAATAAAAAAGCCTGGATGACAGCAGAACTAATGTCTGAATGGCTCAGGATTTTTGACAGAAAAATGAAGAGAGAAGGTCATAAAGTCATCCTGTTTTTGGATAATGCTACCTACCATCCATATCTGAAACTTAGCTATGTAAAATTAGCCTGGTTTCCTGCAAACACAACAAGCGTAACACAGCCAATGGACCAAGGTGTTATCTACACGATGAAGACGCACTATAGAAAATTATTGCTACAGTCCTTGGTTGCAAACATTTCTACCCCACAGAATGTACACCAGCTTGCCAAGTCCATAACAGTCCTTGATGCAGTCAACTAGATTTCTATGGCATGCAAGGCTATTTCTGTTGATCCAATTTGCAAATGCTTTGTAAAAGCTGGTTTCTCTAATTCAAACAGGAACGATAATGAAGAATTGCCAGAAATAATACAGGTGACTGTAGAAGAAAACAATGATATTCGTTCATTATTCCAGCAAGGAGGTCTTGTTGACAGTAAAATAGACCGTTACATTGACATAGACAAAGAACTTGCAACGGAAAGCACATTTACAAATGCTGTGTAACGTTTAGATCAACAACAAGACAGTGATGAGAACATGGATGACGATGAAAGTGCTGAAACCACAGAAATTCACAGTGAGCCATCGATCAAAAGTTACCAAGATGCTCTAGAGAAAGTTCACCAGTTGCAAGAGTTTGCATTATTTATTAACTGCCCAGAGCTTCTAGAACCAATAACATCCACTAGATATTTAATTGAAAAAAGGATAACCAATGTCCCAAGAAAACAGGCAACATTATTGGGAATGTGGGGACAAGTAACCCAATAAAGGTTTGTACAGTAAAAACATACAGTAGTATGTAAAGCTTAAATACAGTACTGTACTGTTTTTTTTTAGTACAGTACTGTACATTATTTAACAGTACTGTTGAATGTTTTGTTTATGATCATTATTTCTAATGACTAACTACTGTATTTTGCTGTTTTAGAACACACTGGCCTGTTCCAGATCATTCTGTATCCGGACCTTCAAGCAAGACCTCTCCAGCAACAGTACAAACATTTTAAAGTACAGTAATGAACTTGATTAAAAAGTAATATATGTAAACATTGACTCCATCTGCAGTTACAAACATTTTAAAGTACAGTACTGGACTGGATTACAATAACATAACACACACAATACAGTACTGTATTTTAAAATGTTTGCATAAGATGTGATTGTATTAGTGGGAATTGTGCACAATACTGTACTGTAAAAATAAATCCAGATACTGTACTGTACTGTATAGAACAGGTGTACACTAAAAAAAAAATGAAAAGTACGTACAGGTAGAGTACAGTACCTGTATTTTTATTTACAGTACAGTACTGTATTTTATTAACTACTTGCACAGGTATTTTTATTTTCAATATTTTACTGTATTTACAGTAATATAGTTTAAAATGTTTGCATATTACTGTATGTGATTATTAGTGGGCATTGCGCACAATAGCTACTGTAGCTGTAATTGTACTGTACTGTATTACTGTAATTGTGAACCAAGTTGATGCAACAATTACAGGTAATCTTTTACCGGTAATAATGTTCAGTACTGTACCATTTTCTGTTAGAATAAAAAAGTACTGTAGTACAGAACTGTAAAAATAAATCCAGATACAGTACTGTACAGTACAGGTGTACACCAAAAAATAAAAGCATGTAGAGTACAGTACTGTACCTGCATTTTTATTTTTACAGTATTTTACTGTACATTATTTTATCAAAATGTTTGCATAAGGTGTGATTACTGTACCTGTATTTGGGGGAATTGTGCACAATAGATACTGCACCTGTAGATGTCATTGTACTGCATACTGTACAGGTATTAAAGTGTGTGTATTATTGAACAGTAATTGATGCAACAAATAATCTTTTAATACAGTACTGTACTGTGTTTCTATACAATTTATGTTTTCTCACCCATTTTCTGTGTTAGAGAAAAAAAAGGTAATCCAGATAAAAAAATAAATAAAAAACTGTAATATTAAGCAGACAAATTGTACTGTCTTTGTTACTTGCATGCAAGAAAAACAAGAAATTGATTCTGATTAGGGATGCACTGATATTGGTACTTTATGGTATGGTGCTGATCCTGAGCATTTGTGCCCAAATGCTCTGATACCGGAACTGACGGTCAGAGGGAGACCTGCAATGCCGCAAGGAAACATGGAAACGGCTTCTCAGCCAATCAGGAAGCCGGACGGCAGGTCATTATCTGCCGCCCGACTTCCTGATTGGTCAGGAATCCAGTCCTATGCTCCCTTGCGGCACTGAAGGTCAGACTGGCTTAGTGACCAATACAGTAACATTATTCTGCCATTTTTGAATTTGTGCATGTCAGAAGATGTTCCATCAGTTACTAACTGTATAAGACGGAAACCTGTCTAAGACGGAAAATTTCCGTTGTCCGATGCCATTCCGTCTTAAGCAGGTTTCACTGTATTATATAAATGTGGCATGAGCATACAACCTAAAAACACAAACGTGCTTAGAAACATACAATATTAAAATCATATATATCTTTACCACATTTTATATGGTTTTTGTTATTAGCAAGGAGGTGATAATTGACCTATTTTTGATCTAAGTAGCTTCTTTACCTTCAATCTTGTAATAATTGATTTAGAAAGCAGTAACATTTGTTAGCATTTGAAACTACTAATCAGGCAATATAAGAGATAACACTTATGGAAACAAAGCTTACTTAATTCTTTGCTCAGCTTCATCGGAAAGTTCTTTCTTTACTAAATCTAACTCTTGATTTTGCTCTTTCCGTAAAGAGCGCATGTCCTTCTGTAGTTTGACCACTTCTTTGCGAAATTTAAGTTTTTCAGCTTCTACTTCTTCCAGTTTTAACTGCAGTGCTTTCTCCTGAGACTGAATTTCATCAAACTGCATTTGCAGTTCTTCATAGGACCTGACTTTTTCTTCATCTTTTTCCTTAAAAGCCTTAATCTCTTCATCTTTAGCAGTCAACTGCTCATGAAGAGCACTTAAAATAGTCTCATGTTTGGAATTCAGCTCTTCAATTTCCAGTTTCTCTGACTCCTGCTTACTTGCCAATTCCAAATCCTTCTTCACAATGTACTGTTCACTTTCATTAAGTCGTTTCTTAACATCTTCAAGAGCTTCTTCTAACTCAAGAACTTTCTGATCCTTAGATTTTAGCTCTTCTTCCATCTTTGCTAAATCAGCTTCTCTATTTTTGTTCTGTTCAAGCAGCAATGTATATTTCATCTCGTGCTCTTTCATGCCCTCTTGAAATCCTTCTTTCATTGCTTGTCCTTCATTCTGCATCAAATCTCGCAATTCATTCAATTTACTTTCAAGATCTTTTTTGGATTGGTCTTTCTCTTCCAACTGAGACATAAATTGCTTCTTAACAGAAGCAATCTTCTGCTCTGCCTTTTTCTTTAAATCAGACAATTTGTTCAAACTTTCTGCAGTGAGACGTTCTTCCAGTGCTTTCAGCTCTTTTTCTTTACTTTCACAATGATCATTTTTTACCTGCTCAAACATAATTTGTTTTGCATCAAGCTCCTTCCTTAAGTCGTCAATTTCTTTTTCAAGTTTCACAACTTTTTGTTCTGCTTCCATGGAACAACTGCTTTTTACTAGCACAGCATTCTGGACATGCTGAAGTTCTTCAACTAGATCCTTCCTTTCTATAACATATTGTTGACTTTGCCTTTCCAGTTCCTCTGCTAAACCTTTGTTTTCAGAAACTAATTTGTTTAACTGTTCCTCTAATTCCACAGTTTTAGCTTTCTGGCCATCTAACTGCGTGGTTAAATCAAATTCTTTGCTTTCCCTCATTGCCTGTCCTTGTTCCATGTTATTTCGAAAGCGTTCAAACTCTTCTGTGATTCTCTTAAGTTTCTCATTTCTTTCTGAAATTTCTTTATTGCTAATTTCAACCTTTTCCTGCAAGTCCTTGACAGTTTTGTGGTTCTGTGTAAATTTGACTTCTGCCTTTTTCTTCCACTCCTCCAACTTATTTTTCAGTTTATCTGCCTCATTTAGAGCAGATGTTTTCTCTTTGTTTAATGCATCAATTTTGGAGGTTAAATCTTGTATTTGGTTTAATAGTTGTTGCTCACTGTCCTTTTGTTGGGTGCTCAGGAAAGCTATGGCTTTTTCTTTTTCTGCTAAGTCCACACTATTTTCAAGCTTTAACTTAAGTTCATTTATTTGAGAATACAGAGAAGACATCTCTGAATCTTTTTCTTTAAGTGATGTTGTCAGAGAAGTGACGGTATTAATATTGTCGGACAACTCTTTCTTCAACTGAGTGATGCAACTCTCTTTTTCATCTGCGTCTCTTTGCTGATTGCCACCTTCTCTTTGTAAGGTTTCCTTTTCAATTGTTAAACCTTGGAGTTCATCTTTAAGGGATACAATCACATTCTCTTTTTCTTGTAAATGTTGAGTGGCTTGATTGAAAGAACTATTTAATGAAGCATGATCTTTAGTTACTTGTATGAGTTGTGCTTCTAATTCATGAACTTTGCTCACATGTCTTGAAATGGGTTCCTTTAATTTAAATGTGTTTTTTTCACAATGAGCAATTCTGGAAATTAATGTATTCATGTGATTGTTATATTTTTCTATTAGTCCATTAGTGGTAGAGTCAAAGATCCTATCAATTTCTTTGAAGCAAGACTCTAGTTTCTGTACTTGCTCCTCTATGAGTTGATATTTAATTTCTTTTTCAGAAAGCTTAATCTGTAATTTGTTCTCAAACTCTGCTCGCTCTTTATGGAGTGAATACTCAATCTCTTGACATTTTTCTTCAGCAGATTGTAACTTGTTCATTAAATCACTAATTTTGCTCTTATCCTCTTCTGACAATATCTTGAGGTTGCCAAGCTGATCTTCAAAAAATGCCTTATCTTCTATTAACCTAGTACAATCACTCTCCAATTTTTCAAGTTGTGATTTTAGGATACTTTCACTCTGTGACAAAGATAGCACCTGAGAAGATGCCTGGCTTAATTGCTCCTGCAACTCATGGTAAGCAGTATCGATCTTACTTTTTGCTTCTTTTAACGCCGTTATTTGTTGGTCCATCACTTCCTTTTCTTTGCTTATGTGTGATAACAGCTGATTTACTTCAGCTACTTCTTGATCTTTTTCCTGAAGTTCCAACTCATGTTTCTCTTTCTGGTCTTCAATTTTCTGATTTAGTTTTTTTCCCCAAGCCTCTGCAGTTTCTTCAAGTTCTCGCTCATGAGCCTCTGTAATATTCTGTATTTGATCCTTATGGTTCTGCTCCAGTTGAGATAAAGCTTCATTTATCCCGGAGGAACTAGCATGGGCCATCTCAAGCATCTTTTCATTAAACTGCTTTTCTTTGTTACTAATCTCGAGTTGCTTTTTTTCTAGTTCCTTTTTAAGTTTGCTTTCCATCTCAGAATATTTCTTCTTGGATGATTCTTGCATGTCTTTTATTCTTTGCTTCATTTTCTCAAGTTTGCTTTCTTGGCCCTTAGTTTTTGTTTGATATTCTTCGTTTAGAGAACGTAATTTTTCATCTTTGTCAGTCAAATTTTGGTTAAGGTTTGAAATAAGTTGACTATGAGTCTCTTTCAGTTTAACCATTTCCTTTTCTTTCTCTATAACAGTTGAGTTCAATTCTTCAATTTGGACTCTCAATTCTTTAGTTTGTGTGTCTGACTGAAGTACCAGAGAGTTAAATTTTTCAGTCATGCTTGTGTTTTGCTCTTCCATTTTCAAGGTTAAGTTCTCTCTCTCTACTTTATAGGAATCAAGCTCTGTATGAGCACTATTTAGCTGTGATTCTGCTGCATCTACCAGTTCTTTCAGACGGTCTCTTTCTTCTGTTATATGTAATATCTTCTCCTGCAGCTCAGAGACCTCTATTTCATAAGCCTCTGCTTTTTCCCGGTTCGATTGGTGCACTTGTTCCAACTGAGCTGTTACATCTTTGAGGACAACTTCAACCTTCTCAACAGCTTCCTTCAGCTTTTGCTTTTCCATCCTCAAGTCTTCCAGTTCTTTCTCCTTTCCATCCAGCAGAAGCTTCAGGTGGTTTATTTCTTCCTTGAGATCCTTTTCAACCCCCTGAGTAAGAATCTCCCTTTCTTTTTCCATAGCACCAATTCGTTCTTTGTGTTGTTCCTTTATATCATTCAGCTGAGTCTCATATTCCTGCTTAATTTGATAAATCTCACCCTCACTTGTTAGAAGCTTTTGCTCAATCTCTTGTCGTGTTTTTAAAGCCTCAGAAAGTTCAGTTGAAAGTGCTTCTAACTCAGTTTGCTTAACATCTAACTTTTCCAGCGTCTTTTCATTCATTTCTTCAATATGAGCCTGAAACAGTCGCTCCTTTTCCTTTAGTTGCGTGTCATGTTCTTGCAGAAGCTTCTCCTTTAATTCTGTAATGTTAACAATATGCTCTTGTTTCAGAAGCTCTAGCTTATCTGAACAGATTTTTTCCTGTTCCTGACTAATCGTTTCAAGTTCAGCCTTGTGTTTCTCAGTGAGTGAAGTGATTTCTGCATTGTGCTTATTTGTCTCGGATTCAATTCGAGCAGCTATTTCTTCAGATGTACTTTGGCTGTCTTGGGAATATTTAGCAAGCGTACTTTCCAGTTCAAGAATCCTCTGCATTAAAAAAAAAAAAAAAAAAGTTATACTTGGTTTAGTATGTAATACTGGTAATGCTAGATTATACATCAAATCATTTTTACACAAAACAACACTGTTTTCAAACACACAGTCAATCTACCCCTCACACACAGATATATATTGACTGTAGATATTCATGTTTAGCATTAGTGTAATTCTTTTCAGGCCGTATTTAATAGGGACACCACTCAGCTGATTTTACTGATTACCCAGGTAAAATGTAAGCCTATACTAAGCTAGTATTCGCTTATATTTTTTTTTCTATTTTTTACCACAAATCCTCATTAAATTAAATCAAATTAAGTTAAATTACACAAATAAGCTGTACTTTGGATAGTTTACTTAACATTTCTAAATAATAAAAAAAAATGTTATAATTTGGCAAAGTATTACACTGCCCCCACTGGCTACTTTCTAATCTCACATGGCTGGCATTTTTTTCTGTGGAGAACCCTGCTTAAATTTGATTTTTGTCCAGCTTCAAACTTAACTTCATTATATACTTAAACTGTACCTTACAAAAACCTTTTTAATCTACCGCAACATCCCCAATTAAATAGCTTAACACTAAGAAAACACTTTACATGTGCAAATTGACACTTACTGTTCTATACGTCTCCACTTCTTGCTGCATTTCCTGAAGCTGGTTCATAGTCTGGGACTGAATGGCTTTTTTCTGCAACTCCAGCTCTTCCAATGCCAGCAAAGCCTGCTGTTCTTTTTCTTGAGTGGTATTTAAATACTTCTCTTGACTATTTGCCTGTGATTGATAACACTAGATTAAAAACCATTACACACTGCCTATGTCTATGTAGATATGTGTTGAGCAGGAAAACGATATACAATTATCTATCAATACCACTGTAGTTTTATCATTACAAGTATGCACCATATGGATCCACTTACAAGTAGCACAACTTGTATTCCCATTGAGTCTTATGAGTCATATTCATTACAATTGAAGGCATCCTGTTTTGTTTTCATTTTATTATTTATAGAAAAGATTTAAAAAATAGGAGTGCCAGCATATGTAGGTAATGATTCTAGAAAATTGGGTTGTGAGCCATTCACTAGGAGTCAGAAACCACAAACAAATCCCTTCTCCTATCATTCAGTTTTTATGCTAAGCCAAGCACAATGAGAAATGGAGAAATCCAGATCAGAAGAAAAAAGTGCACCAGACTATGAAGGATGGGCTTCATGTGCAGTCATTCAGAATATGAAGGATTTAACAGAAATTAAATTTTCAACTGTAAGAGCACATGAAAAAAAAAAGATAATTGTAGACAATTTTCCAACAAACCGAGAGATATACAACATTTTGTGACTGTATGTGAAAGGACAGAACACCTCAATAAAGTGACTTTTGTCAATTTTTTAAAAGTGGTGCTGTTTGGTTTAAATTATTTGTATGTAAAAGGGGCCACATGGAAAATGCCTCAAGTGATGCCTTTATGGTAAACTACAGACAACATTACAACCAAACAAGTGGAGTATGAAGTATTAAAAAAAGCTCCAATCGTTCCTCACTGCTTGGCTCATTGGCTGATTGAGACCAAACATGCAAATTAAACATTATTAGCATCCTAGCACAAGACAAACAAAGCCACAGATTTGCACAAAAAAATAAATAAATAAAGAAGTGTCTCTGTTTTAGTTAATATTTCAAAGCTATAAACACAGCTATATTGTGTAAGAGAACCTCCTGGTTGTTGAAAGTGAGGCGTTATAATATATAAATTCAGTATTAGAATAGTAGCTAGTTAGATAGGATTCAGACAGTAAAGAGTTAAGCCTTCTTGAAGGACAATCATATACAGAGATATATAGAACAGCTGCCTATGCCAATAAAAGCAATAGGGAAATATGCAGTTTATAGAAAACCTAGCAAAACTGAAGTTAACTTTATATTATGCTATAGTAATACACAGGTGTAAAATTGTGTGTTCTTTTATTTTCCAGCTGCTATCTCTGTCGGGACCAAGACACCCGGATTACACACTCAGCAGCAACCGATGAGAAGATTTTGAAAATATTCAGAACTTTCTTAAATATTTATTAATATTTCTAATTCTTGTGAGTACAATTTTTTGTGCTTTTTAATGTTATCTGTACACCCTGTGAATTTTGTGCCATTTATATACCTTGTGGGTTAAAAGATTTTTAGCACTTAATAGATTCTTAGCACAAACTTTTCTTTGCATTAGTTATTTTAATTAACATACTGAGGAATTCAGAGTTAATATATAGGGATTAGGGAATAACTTGGGACATTATATAATTGTATATTTTTTAGTATTTATTTTACACCTTAGATTGTTTTTAAATATTGCTTTTAGCTAGCCTCATTCATTCATTCGTTTATTTACTTTATTATTTTTTCAACTCTATTCTAATAATGATCTATTAAAACTTCAATTTTTTATTATTTTTAACATTTGACTTCAGCTAAGGGAGCGCTGAGATTGGAATTAATTCCAATTTACCAGATTAAATGTTGTCTGAGGTTACAAGATAATTGGGGCATAAGATCCTATATAATAAATGGCCAAGTATGTTTGTCAGATGCAGTCATGCGCAGTAGAGACTGCACGTGACAAACATACCTGACCGTTTGGATCCTGACACTCAGCACAGAGCAAGGCTGAAGCGGAGTGTCAGGGAGCGTGGCCGACGGGAGCGTCGCAATGTGGGCATGGCCGGGCATGGCGAGGGGTGTGACTGGGGGCGGTGAAGGGCATGGCCGGACGGGTGTCACCGCGATGGGGTGTGGCCGGGCGGGGTGCCACGATGGGGGCGTGGCCAGAGAGGCAAAGGCTTTCAATTAAGACAGAGCCTGAGAGGGGGGAGAAGGGCCAAAGAGGGGGGGGGGAGCCAAAGAAGGGGGAGGAGAGAGCCAAAGGGGGGGGGGAGAGCCAAAGGGGGGGGGGGAGAGAGCCAAAGGAGGGGGGGGAGAGACAAAGGGGGGGGGAGAGAGACAAAGGGGGGGGGTGAGAGCCAAAGGGGGGGGGGGGAGAGCCAAAGGGGGGGAGGAGAGCCAAAGGGGGGGGAGGAGAGCCAAAGGGGGGGAGGAGAGCCAAAGGGGGGGGGAGAGCCAAAGGGGGGGGGGGGAGAGAGAACCAAAGAGGAAAGAGAGCCAAAGAGGAGAGAGAGCCAAAGAGGGGGGGGGAGAGCCAAAGAGGTAGAGAGAGCCAAAGGGGAGAGAGAGAGAGCCAAAGAGGAGAGAGCAAAAGAGGTGAAAGAGGTGAAAGAGAGAGCCAAAGAGGGGGGAGAGAGAGCCAAAGAGGGGGGGGGGGGAGAGCCAAAGAGGGGGGGGGGAGAGAGCCAAAGAGGGGGGGGGGGGAAGAGAGCCAAAGAGGGGGGGGAGCTAAAAGAGTGGGGGGGGGAGAGCCAAAGAGGGGGGAGAGAACAAAAGAGGGGGGAGAGAGAGCAAAAGAAAGGGGGGAGAGAGAGCCAAAGAGGGGAGAGAGAGAGCAAAAGAGGGGAGAGAGAGAGCAAAAGAGAGGAGAGAGCGCGCAAAGGAGAGGGGGGAGAGAAAGCAAAAAAGAGGGGGGAGAGAAGGCAAAAGAGAGGGGGGGGAAGAGAGAGCAAAAGAGAGGGGGGAAGAGAGAGCAAAAAAGAGGGGGGAGAGAGCAAGGGGTGGGACCGCTGTACTGCAAAAAATGGCCCGTGTACACGGGCTTTAGTACTAGTAAATATAATAAAAAACAGAATTTATGTTTACCTGATAAATTACTTTCTCCAACGGTGTGTCCGGTCCACGGCGTCATCCTTACTTGTGGGATATTCTCCTCCCCAACAGGAAATGGCAAAGAGCCCAGCAAAGCTGGTCACATGATCCCTCCTAGGCTCCGCCTTCCCCAGTCATTCGACCGACGTAAAGGAGGAAAATTTGCATAGGAGAAATCATATGATACCGTGGTGACTGTAGTTAAAGAAAATAAATTATCAGACCTGATTAAAAAACCAGGGCGGGCCGTGGACCGGACACCGTTGGAGAAAGTAATTTATCAGGTAAACATAAATTCTGTTTTCTCCAACATAGGTGTGTCCGGTCCACGGCGTCATCCTTACTTGTGGGAACCAATACCAAAGCTTTAGGACACGGATGAAGGGAGGGAGCAAATCAGGTCACCTAGATGGAAGGCACCACGGCTTGCAAAACCTTTCTCCCAAAAATAGCCTCAGAAGAAGCAAAAGTATCAAATTTGTAAAATTTAGTAAAAGTGTGCAGTGAAGACCAAGTCGCTGCCTTACATATCTGATCAACAGAAGCCTCGTTCTTGAAGGCCCATGTCGAAGCCACAGCCCTAGTGGAATGAGCTGTGATTCTTTCAGGAGGCTGCCGTCCGGCAGTCTCGTAAGCCAATCTGATGATGCTTTTAATCCAAAAAGAGAGAGAGGTAGAAGTTGCTTTTTGACCTCTCCTTTTACCAGAATAAACAACAAACAAAGAAGATGTTTGTCTAAAATCCTTTGTAGCATCTAAATAGAATTTTAGAGCACGAACTACATCCAAATTGTGCAACAAACGTTCCTTCTTTGAAACTGGATTCGGACACAAAGAAGGCACGACTATCTCCTGGTTAATGTTTTTGTTAGAAACAACTTTCGGAAGAAAACCAGGTTTAGTACGTAAAACCACCTTATCTGCATGGAACACCAGATAAGGGGGAGAACACTGCAGAGCAGATAATTCTGAAACTCTTCTAGCAGAAGAAATTGCAACCAGAAACAAAACTTTCCAAGATAATAACTTAATATCAACAAAATGTAAGGGTTCAAACGGAACCCCCTGAAGAACTGAAAGAACTAAATTGAGACTCCAAGGAGGAGTCAAAGGTTTGTAAACAGGCTTGATTCTAACCAGAGCCTGAACAAAGGCTTGAACATCTGGCACAGCTGCCAGCTTTTTGTGAAGTAACACAGACAAGGCAGAAATCTGTCCCTTCAAAGAACTTGCAGATAATCCTTTCTCCAAACCTTCTTGAAGAAAGGATAGAATCTTAGGAATTTTTACCTTGTCCCAAGGGAATCCTTTAGATTCACACCAACAGATATATTTTTTCCATATTTTGTGGTAGATTTTTCTAGTTACAGGCTTTCTGGCCTGAACAAGAGTATCAATGACAGAATCTGAGAACCCTCGCTTTGATAAGATCAAGCGTTCAATCTCCAAGCAGTCAGTTGGAGTGAGACCAGATTCGGATGTTCGAACGGACCTTGAACAAGAAGGTCTCGTCTCAAAGGTAGCTTCCATGGTGGAGCCGATGACATATTCACCAGGTCTGCATACCAAGTCCTGCGTGGCCACGCAGGAGCTATCAAGATCACCGATGCCCTCTCCTGATTGATCCTGGCTACCAGCCTGGGGATGAGAGGAAACGGCGGGAATACATAAGCTAGTTTGAAGGTCCAAGGTGCTACTAGTGCATCTACTAGAGTCGCCTTGGGATCCCTGGATCTGGACCCGTAGCAAGGAACCTTGAAGTTCTGACGAGAGGCCATCAGATCCATGTCTGGAATGCCCCACAATTGAGTAATTTGGGCAAAGATTTCCGGATGGAGTTCCCACTCCCCCGGATGAAATGCCTGACGACTCAGAAAATCCGCTTCCCAATTTTCCACTCCTGGGATGTGGATTGCAGACAAGTGGCAGGAGTGAGTCTCCGCCCATTGGATGATTTTGGTCACTTCTTCCATCGCCAGGGAACTCCTTGTTCCCCCCTGATGGTTGATGTACGCAACAGTCGTCATGTTGTCTGATTGAAACCGTATGAACTTGGCCTTTGCTAGCTGAGGCCAAGCCTTGAGAGCATAGAATATCGCTCTCAGTTCCAGAATATTTATCGGGAGAAAAGATTCTTCCCGAGACCAAAGACCCTGAGCTTTCAGGGGTCCCCAGACCGCGCCCCAGCCCACCAGACTGGCGTCGGTCGTGACAATGACCCACTCTGGTCTGCGGAAGCTCATCCCCTGTGACAGGTTGTCCAGGGACAGCCACCAACGGAGTGAATCTCTGGTCCTCTGATCTACTTGTATCGTCGGAGACAAGTCTGTATAGTCCCCATTCCACTGACTGAGCATGCACAGTTGTAATGGTCTTAGATGAATTCGCGCAAAAGGAACTATGTCCATTGCCGCTACCATCAAACCTATTACTTCCATGCACTGCGCTATGGAAGGAAGAGGAACAGAATGAAGTATTTGACAAGAGTTTAGAAGTTTTGATTTTCTGGCCTCTGTCAGAAAAATCCTCATTTCTAAGGAGTCTATTATTGTTCCCAAGAAGGGAACCCTTGTTGACGGAGATAGCAAACTTTTTTCTACGTTCACTTTCCACCCGTGAGATCTGAGAAAGGCCAGGACAACGTCCGTGTGAGCCTTTGCTTGTGGAAGGGACGACGCTTGAATCAGAATGTCGTCCAAGTAAGGTACTACTGCAATGCCCCTTGGTCTTAGCACCGCTAGAAGGGACCCTAGTACCTTTGTGAAAATTCTTGGAGCAGTGGCTAATCCGAACGGAAGTGCCACAAACTGGTAATGCTTGTCCAGGAATGCGAACCTTAGGAACCGATGATGTTCCTTGTGGATAGGAATATGTAGATACGCATCCTTTAAATCCACCGTGGTCATGAATTGACCTTCCTGGATGGAAGGAAGAATTGTTCGAATGGTTTCCATTTTGAACGATGGAACCTTGAGAAACTTGTTTAGGATCTTGAGATCTAAGATTGGTCTGAATGTTCCCTCTTTTTTGGGAACTACGAACAGATTGGAGTAGAACCCCATCCCTTGTTCTCCTAATGGAACAGGATGAATCACTCCCATTTTTAACAGGTCTTCTACACAATGTAAGAATGCCTGTTTTTTTATGTGGTCTGAAGACAATTGAGACCTGTGGAACCTCCCCTTTGGGGGAAGCCCCTTGAATTCCAGAAGATAACCTTGGGAGACTATTTCTAGTGCCCAAGGATCCAGAACATCTCTTGCCCAAGCCTGAGCGAAGAGAGAGAGTCTGCCCCCCACCAGATCCGGTCCCGGATCGGGGGCCAACATCTCATGCTGTCTTGGTAGCAGTGGCAGGTTTCTTGGCCTGCTTTCCTTTGTTCCAGCCTTGCATTGGCCTCCAGGCTGGCTTGGCTTGAGAAGTATTACCCTCTTGCTTAGAGGACGTAGCACTTGGGGCTGGTCCGTTTCTGCGAAAGGGACGAAAATTAGGTTTATTTTTGGCTTTGAAAGACCTATCCTGAGGAAGGGCGTGGCCCTTGCCCCCAGTGATATCAGAGATAATCTCTTTCAAGTCAGGGCCAAACAGCGTTTTCCCCTTGAAAGGAATGTTAAGCAGTTTGTTCTTGGAAGACGCATCCGCTGACCAAGATTTTAGCCAAAGCGCTCTGCGCGCCACAATAGCAAAACCAGAATTTTTCGCCGCTAACCTAGCCAATTGCAAAGTGGCGTCTAGGGTGAAAGAATTAGCCAATTTGAGAGCATGAATTCTGTCTATAATCTCCTCATAAGAAGAAGAATTATTATTGAGCGCCTTTTCTAGTTCATCGAACCAGAAACACGCTGCTGTAGTGACAGGAACAATGCATGAAATTGGTTGTAGAAGGTAACCTTGCTGAACAAACATCTTTTTAAGCAAACCTTCTAATTTTTTATCCATAGGATCTTTGAAAGCACAACTATCTTCTATGGGTATAGTGGTGCGTTTGTTTAGAGTAGAAACCGCCCCCTCGACCTTGGGGACTGTCTGCCATAAGTCCTTTCTGGGGTCGACCATAGGAAACAATTTTTTAAATATGGGGGGAGGGACGAAAGGTATACCGGGCCTTTCCCATTCTTTATTTACAATGTCCGCCACCCACTTGGGTATAGGAAAAGCTTCGGGGGGCCCCGGGACCTCTAGGTACTTGTCCATTTTACATAGTTTCTCTGGAATGACCAAATTCTCACAATCATCCAGAGTAGATAACACCTCCTTAAGCAGAGCGCGGAGATGTTCCAATTTAAATTTAAATGTAATCACATCAGGTTCAGCTTGTTGAGAAATTTTCCCTGAATCTGAAATTTCTCCCTCAGACAAAACCTCCCTGGCCCCCTCAGACTGGTGTAGGGGCACTTCAGAACCAATATCATCAGCGTCCTCATGCTCTTCAGTATTTTCTAAAACAGAGCAGTCGCGCTTTCGCTGATAAGTGGGCATTTTGGCTAAAATGTTTTTGATAGAATTATCCATTACAGCCGTTAATTGTTGCATAGTAAGGAGTATTGGCGCACTAGATGTACTAGGGGCCTCCTGTGTGGGCAAGACTGGTGTAGACGAAGGAGGGGATGATGCAGTACCATGCTTACTCCCCTCACTTGAGGAATCATCTTGGGCATCGTTTTCTCTAAATTTTGTGTCACATAAATCACATCTATTTAAATGAGAAGGAACCTTGGCTTCCCCACATTCAGAACACAGTCTATCTGGTAGTTCAGACATGTTAAACAGGCATAAACTTGATAACAAAGTACAAAAAACGTTTTAAAATTAAACCGTTACTGTCACTTTAAATTTTAAACTGAACACACTTTATTACTGCAATTGTGAAAAAGTATGAAGGAATTGTTCAAAATTCACCAAAATTTCACCACAGTGTCTTAAAGCCTTAAAAGTATTGCACACCAATTTTGGAAGCTTTAACCCTTAAAATAACGGAACCGGAGCCGTTTTTATATTTAACCCCTTTACAGTCCCTGGTATCTGCTTTGCTGAGACCCAACCAAGCCCAAAGGGGAATACGATACCAAATGACGCCTTCAGAAAGTCTTTTCTATGTATCAGAGCTCCTCACACATGCATCTGCATGTCATGCTTCCCAAAAACAAGTGCGCAATAGAGGCGCGAAAATGAGACTCTGCCTATGATTAGGGAAAGCCCCTAGAGCATAAGGTGTCCAATACAGTGCCTGCCGGTTATTTTTACATAATTCCCAAGATTAAAATAATTCCTCAAGGCTATGGAGTATAAAATATGCTTATATATAAATCGATTTAGCCCAGAAAATGTCTACAGTCTTAAAAGCCCTTGTGAAGCCCTTTTTTTCTTTCTGTAGTAAAAATGGCTTACCGGATCCCATAGGGAAAATGACAGCTTCCAGCATTACATCGTCTTGTTAGAATGTGTCATACCTCAAGCAGCAAAAGTCTGCTCACTGTTCCCCCAACTGAAGTTAATTCCTCTCAACAGTCCTGTGTGGAAACAGCCATCGATTTTAGTAACGGTTGCTAAAATCATTTTCCTCTTACAAACAGAAATCTTCATCTCTTTTCTGTTTCAGAGTAAATAGTACATACCAGCACTATTTTAAAATAACAAACTCTTGATTGAATAATAAAAACTACAGTTAAACACTAAAAAACTCTAAGCCATCTCCGTGGAGATGTTGCCTGTACAACGGCAAAGAGAATGACTGGGGAAGGCGGAGCCTAGGAGGGATCATGTGACCAGCTTTGCTGGGCTCTTTGCCATTTCCTGTTGGGGAGGAGAATATCCCACAAGTAAGGATGACGCCGTGGACCGGACACACCTATGTTGGAGAAATAAAAAAATCACTAACAGCTTTGTTCTCTCTCTCCTTTTGAGCAACATCATACCATCTCTGTTACTGGTCAATCAACAAGTGGCAGACACTAGACTGAGGATTTAGATAACAACAGGAGGGATTAGTAGAAGACTATTTCATTGCAGTGGAGAACACCACTGTGTGTATGAAATCAAGGACTGGACAAATCCACCTTTTTTGTTGAAGATAACAGATAAAGGGGTTCTGAAGCTAAAGTACTTAGCTCTGAAATGGAGAATGCTGATCATATATAGCCACCAAGAAGCATGTTTTCAGAGAGAGGCGATACATAGGCTCAATAGAGGGGTGCTGGATTGATCTGAAGAAAAGTTCGATATGAAGTAAAGGATAAAGCTGACCAGTACTTAAAGAGGAAAAAAAATAATCAAATGTCTTGATGAGGAATGAGGTGCTAATAAAAAAGACAAAACCAAACAGAAGCACCTTTTAATTGTAAGGGACCTTTACAGCCGTTACCTATTTGAAGAAAATCCAGGATTTGAAGAACATAAACGCGCTCCTAGACTAGAGCATATGGAGGACATAATAAATAAGCCCTGGCTAAGCTAAAACTGGTAGAATATTAAAACCTGAGAGAATGGGAAGACACTGCAGAACATATGATAAGATCTCGGAGTCAAAGTGTTCTGGGATATAATTGTGCACTGAAAATTATTTGTTGATGATCTTTTACAGCACTCTAAGTAGCATAACAGTGAATAGAAAACAAATACTTTGGGGAAATTCGATTGGAAGATTAGATCTACTGAATCTTTGAGACTGAAGTCCAAATGATATTGAAAATGGGGCTGAAAAAGGATGCATTTGTGGAACATTTTCTATTGCTGCAAAACATGAGCCTGATATAAAGGCATGACAACTGAGGCCCTGTAATCAAGATACAAGAGTCTCCTCTAACAAGCAGGAGTAAGTGAAACTGTCATATGAAACAACTTTCAAGAAGGTGACCATTTTTGAGAGGTTATTATCCACTCATGACATTAGAGCTACTAAAGAACCACAATCGTTTAGACCAACACTGGCCCATAAAGAATGAATTGTTATGAAGATATCATCTGTATAGAGGGACAGCGATACCTTCATCCCCAGTATGTAGAGCAAGGTGACATGAATCTCCATGAAAACATATGGAACAGGGCAGACTGAAGGGAGAAACAAGACGATATATTAGTGAGTTAGCAAAACGACATTAAACACCTCTTGCTTTTTTGTAAAAATGTGGTTGGTTGTTCCACAGTCCTTAGAATTGCCAAAAAAAAAAAACTAATTTTGCTACCAATGATATATATATATATATATATATATATATATATATATATATATATATATATATATATATATATATATATATATATATATATATATATATATATATAAATGTTGCAAATATATAGCTGGGTTTTTTTTGCAACACTTTGAAGAAATCCAGAGAAGCAAGGATAAAATCCTTGTCCTCATTAGTGTGAGAGGATGGGCTCAAATATACCTTCAAGGTAGAGGACATCTACAGTGCATAGAAAATCCCACCAGAGAGAAGGGTTTAAGGTAATTCATTAAAACTGTTGGATGGAGGCAAGACGGTGAAGCTTATTTAGTACTCAAAGGAAAATATATCATGGAAAAATGTGTAGAACACATAGCTTAGCTATAGACCTGAGAAATGGATCAGCTAGCTTCCCAAACAAACTCTTTTCATTGCCAAAAACAATATGAGGAAGATCAAAGATGAAAGGAATACTGGAGGCAACAAGTTAAACTTTGAAATGGAGTGAAAGGACAAAAGCACAAACAAAAACTTTCCCAGTGGACCAAAGATGTACAAGAAGTTAGGAAAAGTTGATCCATTTGGAAGATGCAGAGTATAGTACTGAGAAATACAAGAGAGCCAAAACTATCATCTCATGAACAAAATAAAAAAAAATGCAGCAGTCTAACAAAAATGGTGCCCTGGAAAGATTTACCTGAAATGCAGAAAGTTAGCGCAAGAAAACTGCCCAATCCTTAGTCCAGGTAAACTGTAAGGGAAGAGTATGTGGAAAGACTCAGCACAAGTACTACCTTATAGAGTAGCAAAACACAACCATTTATGGTATTGAGTGTGTGTAAAACTATTTTCTTACATCTTTGGCAGCTAAAGGCATGGCCACAACAATGGAACAGCGAGTTCCAAATGAGTGAACACAAATTACATCCAAAAGCAAATGGGAAAAGAAAAGAAGGAGAGCTCTAAGTAAAGCAGCAGTATCCAAGCAAAAGCATCAAACGTGAAGGGATAGAGATGTGGGTAGAAGGAGGGGAAAAGCTTGTCTGAAGTTTCCAAGTGAATGAGTTACTTTTAACCAACTATTCAGAAGTTTCCTGTTTCATGCAATGTCATGATCAATTTATGAAATATGCTAGTTGTATGCAATCTATTTTTAAGGGACATTCAATTCAAAATTAAACTTTAACGATTCAGTTAAACCATTCAATAAAAAAAAAAGCTTTTTAATTTACTTCTTTTATCAAACATGTGCACAATCTTTTTATACTACTGAGTTCATAGTATATATGTACATGCATTTTGTGATTGGTTGATGGCTGTCACATGATACAAGGGGCAGGGAAAATGAAAACGAAATGTATGCTTACCTGATAAATGTATTTCGGATCATCTCTAATTACTTTTAGGAATATCACTCCTGGCCAGCAGGAGGAGGCAAAGAGCACCACAGCAGAGCTGTTAAGTATCACCTCCCTTCCCTCCAACCTCAGTCATTCGACCGAAGGAAAAAGAGAGAAAGGAAGTAACACAAGGTGCAGAGGTGTCTGAGGTTTACAACACATCTAAATAAACAGGGCGGGCCGTGGACTCACCATGTCAATAAATAAATACATTTATCAGGTAAGCATAAATTTCGTTTTCTTTCTAATGACACAATGAGTCCATGGATCATCTAATTACTATTGGGAATCAATACCCAGGCTAGAGGACACAGATGATAAGGGAGGAACAAGACAGGGAACATAAACGGAAGGCACCACTGCTTGAAGAACCTTTCTCCCAAAAGAAGCCTCAGCCGAGGCAAAAGTATCAAATTTATAGTATTTTGAAAAAGTGTGTAGAAAGGACCAAGTTGCAGCCTTGCAAATCTGTTCCACAGAAGCTTCATTTTTGAATGCCCAAGAAGATGAAACAGCCCTCGTGGAATGAGCCGTGATTCTCTCAGGAGGCTGCTGTCCAGCAGTTTCATAGTCCAAACGAATTATACTCTTCAGCCACAAAGAAAGAGAAGTAGCCGTAGTTTTCTGACCATTGCGGTTCCCAGAGAAAACAACAAACAAAGCGGATGACTGACAAAAATCTTTAGTCGCCTGTAAAATAGTATTTCAACGCATGCACCACTTCTAGGTTGTGCAGCAGACGCTCTTTATGAGAAGAAGGGTTAGGACACAAAGAAGGAACAACGATTTCTTGATTAATGTTCCTATCCGAAACCACTTTAGGGAGGAAACCTAACTTAGTACGCAGAACTACCTTATCCGAATGAAAAATAAGGTAAGGGGATTCACACTGCAACGCCAAGAGCTCTGAGACTCTACAGGCAGAAGAAATAGCAACAAGAAACAAAACCTTCCAAGATAACATCTTAATATATAAAGAATGCATAGACTCAAACGGAGCCTGCTGAAGAACTTTAAGAACGAGGTTAAGACTCCAGTGGGAGGAGTAACAGATTTGAACACAGGCCTGATTCTGACCAAGGCCTGACAGAAGGATTGTACATCCGGCATGTCCACCAGATGCTTATGCAGCAATATAGATAAGGCAGAAATCTGACCCTTCAAGGTACTAGCAGATAATCCCTTCTCCAGACCCTCCTGGAGAAAAGAAAAAATCCTAGGAATCCGAACTCTACTCCAAGATTAACCTCTGGATTCACACCAATACAGATATCTACGCCATATCTTATAGTAAATCATTCTGGTAACAGGTTTAGCGTTCAATCTCCAAGCAGTCAGCTTCAGAGAAACATGATTTTGGTGAAGAAAGGGCCTTTGAAGTAGAAGGTCCTTCATCAGTGGAAGTCTCTAGGGTGGGAGAGATGACATCTCCACTAGGTCTCCATACCAGATCCTGCGAGGCCACACCGGTGCCATGAGGATCACTGGCGGCCTCTCCTGTTTGATTCGAGCAATGACCCGAAGAAGGAGAGCGAACGGAGGAAACAGGTATACTAGACTGAAATTTCAAGGGACCGCCAGAGCATCTATCAGTACAGCCTGAGGATCCCTTGACCTCGACCCGTACCTTGGGAGCTCAGCATCCTGTCGAGATGGCATGAGATTCAGCTCCGGCTGTCGCCATTTGAGAATCAAGTTGGAAAACACCTCCGGATGGAGTTTCCACTCCCCCGGGTGAAAAGTCTGTCTGCTCAGAAAATCCGCCTCTCAATTGTCCACTCCTGGAATGTGGATCGCAGATAGACAGCAGTTGTGGGTCTCCGCCCACTGGATAATCCTGGATACCTCTGTCATGGCCAAGGAACTCTGAGTTTCTCCCTGATGGTTGATGTAAGCCACTGAAGCTATGTTGTCCGACTGGAACCTGATAAACCGGGCTGAAGCTAACTGAGGCCAGGCGAGTATTGAAGATTGCCCTCAGCTCTAGGATGTTTATGGGAAGAACTGACTCCTCCAGAGTCAATATCCCCTGAGCCTTTAGCGAGCCCCAGACTGCTCCCCATCCCAACAGGCTGGCATCCATGGTCACAATCACCCAGAAAGGTCTGCGGAAGCAGGTTCCCTGGGAGAGATGTTCCTGAAATAACCTCCAAGGAAGAGAATCTCTTGTCACCTGATCCAGATGTAAACGCCACGACAGATCCGCATAATACCTGTTCCATTGTTTGAGCATGCATAACTGCAGAGGTCTGAGATGGAACCGGGCAAACGGAATGATGTCCATGGCAGTTACCATCAGACCAATTACCTCCATACATTGGGCTACTGATGGCTGAGGAGAGGACTGAAGGGCAAGACAAGAGTCGAAAATCTTTGCCTTTCTGACCTCTGTCAGAAATATTTTTATTGATAAGGAATCTATTATAGTTCCCAAGAACACTACACTTGTTGCTGGTATCAAGGAACTCTTTCCCAAATTCACCTTCCATCTGTGAGAACGCAGAAAAGATAAAATCTCTGTGTGGGAGTTTGCTTGTTGAAAGGATGGCGCATGGACCAGAATGTCGTCCAAATAAGGCGCAACTGCAATGCCCAGCAACAGGAACACCGCCAACAGGGCTCCCAGGACCTTTGAGAAAATTCTGGGAGCTGTGGCAAGGCCGAATAGAAGAGCCACAAACTGGAAGTGTTTGTCTAGAAAGGCGAACCTCAGAAACTTGTGATGATCCCTGTGGATGGGAACATGTAGGTACGTATCCTTTAAATCTACTGTTGAACCAAGAGAAGAATGGAATGAATAGTTTCCATCTTGAAGAAAGGTACTTTGAGGAACTTGTTTAGACTTTTGAGATCTAAAATTGGTTTGAAAGTTCCCTCTTTTTTGGGAACCACGAACAGATTGGAGTAGAATCCCATACCCTGTTCCTGCATTGGAACAGGAACTATCACTCTTAGGTCGGAAAGGTCCTGGACACAGTGTAAGAACGCCTCTCTTTTTATCTGGTCTACAGATAATCTTGAGAGCAGAAACCTGCCACCGCCCAGGGATCCGGCACATCCCGAAACCAGGCCTGAGTGAAGAAAGAAAGTCTGCCCCCCACAAGATCCAGTCCCGGATCGGGGGCAGACCCTTCATGCTGACTTTGAGTCACTAACAGGCTTCTTAGATTGCTTCCCCTTGTTCCAAGACTGGTTGGACCACCAGGAAGGCTTGGACTTGGTCTGCTTGGCAGAGGAAGTTTTACCCTTGAAGTTTCGAAAGGAACGAAAATTACTCCAACGTCCCTTCTGCTTGTTCCTCTTATCCTGAGGGAGGAAATTACCCTTTCCTCCCGTAATGTCTGAAATAATTTCAGCCAAGTCCGGCCCAAACAAGGTCTTTCCCTTGTAGGGAATCGCCAAAAGCTTAGACGACACATCCGCAGACCAGGATTTCAACCATAAAGCTCTGCAAAACCAGAAATCTTTGCTCCTAACTTAATAACTTGTAGGGAAGCATCCGTAATAAAGGAATTGGCAAACTTAAGAGCCTTGATCCTATCCTGGATCTCCTCAAGGGGAGGATCTGTCTGAATAGATTCAGACAACGCATCAAACCAGTATGCCGCCGCACTCGTGACGGTACCACTACACACCGCAGGTTGCCATTGTAAACCCTGGTGTACATACATCTTTTTAAGTCTTCCAACTTCTTATCCATAGGATCCTTAAAGGAACAGCTATCCTCTATGTCTATGGGAATAGTGTTTCTCTTAGCCAAAGTGGAAATTGCCCCTTCTACCTACCTTGGGGACCGTCTGCCAAGACTACTTGATAGAGTCAGTTATTGGAAACATCTTCTTAAAAATTGAAGATACGGAGAAAAAAGGATACCAGATCTCTCCCATTCTCGAGCAATAATCTTTGTAGCCCGGTCTGGTACCGGAAAAACCTCCACCGTGGAAGGAACGTCAAAGTATTTGTTTAACTTACTAGACTTCTTAAGGTTGACTACGACAGTCATGTCGGAGTCGTCCAAGGTGGCCAAAACCTCTTTAAGTAACAACCGGAGGTGTTCTAGCTTAAACCTGAAGGATACAACTTCAGCATCAGAAGAAGGAATTACACTATCTGAGTCTGAGACCTCACCCTCAGATGCTACCGAAGTATCTTCCTCCTCAGACTTCTGGGAAGGAGCATTCGGACTAGCCACAACTGTGTCAAAAACCTTATTTACGGATTCCTTAGATTTCCTCTTGCTCTTTCCCTACAGCATGGGAAAGACAGACAGAGCATCAGTTACCGCAGAAGATATGTGGGTAGCAATGTCTTGTAACGTAACTCCAACTGGAGTGTGAGAGGAAGCGCAGGGCACTGCATGTATAGACGATAAAGTTTGGGACACTTGAGGAGAAAGCTGCGGCATATCTTGAACAGGGGACCCCCCGAAAAGCATCCTTCCTAGCTAATGATGGCTCAGATTCAAAAAGTCTATCGCTGTAATGTAATGTTCTTTCAATACATGAGGAACAAAAAGGGATTGGGGATTCCACAGAGTCAAAACACAAGGTACATGTAACGTTTTGCAGGGCCTCTTGATCCATCTTTACCCAATGTTCAAACAAAATAAACCCAACTGCTTTATTTAGGTTTGAAAAATAATAACACAAAAAACTTTACTGTCACTTTAAAATTTAAAAGTAAAAATAATTTCCTATATTCTTTAACTACCGCCAAGCAGTAGTTCACTATAAACCTCAGACAGCCTCCTCAACTCAGCACTCCTTGCTGAGGTGCCTACCTGTCCTCCTGGGAACAGGATTAAACTTTGACTACGATCCAGACTTAAAATCTAGCTGTGCAAAACGGCTACGAAATAAACACTCTTCCATTAAGCAGAGACGCAGCAAAACTACCACTCCGGACCGGAACTAACAGGAAGTGCTCCGGAAAGGCGTGCAACACTAAATTGCCACCTCAGAAAACCAGCCCTTCCTATTCGTGGGCGTTCCTAACTAGAAAAGTGACCGGCCGCCATTACTATAAATGCCGGAGCCTTTTCACAAAGTAAAACACACTGACTCTGCCCACAAAGTCCGGAATTAAACAGGAACAAATTAACTAAATCTGTGCCTCTCCAAAAGATTTCACGTCCCCAGTACCTGCATACACTGTCTACTTAAATCCTATTACCCCAAATAGGATTATTAGTGTTTAAAGTCCAAAAAACAGATTTAACTGATTAAGTGCCATATTCTCCATTCTAAGAAAATAAAACTAGGCACTTACCTAAAAATCAATCTGCCCTGCAGCAGGGCAGCTCACTTGGTATGAGGTCATCTCCCTCACATGGACCCGTGGGAAAATTAAGAAAGACTGAATAATCCTAATCAGGCTTTCAGGATAGGGCAGCAACAACTATTTGGGAGGCGCAGTGAGGATTATACCCCACAAGTTCCCAATTGCTTAAAGGCCACCACTGCTCTACTGAAGAGACTGACATTGACTACGGCTAAACCCCAGGAAGGAGCAGAACAAACTTGCTCTGCTTCAAAATAATAAAATCTTGATTGAAGAATCTTCTTTCAGACACCTAAACTTTACCACCTCCTTGCTTTTAACGTAGGCAAAGAGAATGACTGGGGTTGGAGGGAAGGGAGATGATGTTTTGCTGTGGTGCTCTTTGCCTCCTCCTGCTGGCCAGGAGTGATATTTCCAATAGTAATTAAAGATGATCCGTGGACTCACTGTGTCAAAATTGTATGCACTGTCTGAATAACAAAATACAATTTTTGGGATTCATATCCCTTTAATCGTCCTTAAATGTATTAAAGATGTAACATTAATTTTACATTAAATTGACAGCACTGGACGTGAAGACAGAATGAGTAAGACAAATCTTATCATATCACAAGTAAAACATAAATTGAGCTGTGGTGTAGTACATAAAAAAAAGAGGAAAAATTAAAGATTTTGTATGAGATATGGATGTTTCTATCATCTAAACTGTATTCATTGTAATTATTTTTTTTAATGATTCATATAGAATATCAAATTTTAAACTTTGCAATTTACCTTTATTTGCTTTGTACTTGCGGTCTCCTTTGTTGAAAAAGCATACCATAGTAGCCTCAGAAGCCGCAATGTAGTACATGGAGCTGGCTGCTGATTGGTGGCTGCATATATTCCTAATGTCATTCTTGTCATCTGATGTAGTGTGATCAGCTAGCTCCTAGTAGTGCATTGCTGCTTCTTCAACAAAGGATGCCAAAAGAATGAAGCAACTTTGATAATAGAAGTAAATTGGAAAGTTGATTAAAATTGTATGGTCTGTCTGAATCATGAAAGTAAAAAAAGTGGGGTTTATGTCCCTTTAAATTTTAGCTGATTTTAATTTTTAAACACAAAAATTTAAACCAACATTTTAGGATTACTGATCTAAGACCTAAATAGGAAGTAGGATGGACTTACAAGAGCTGCCTTTAGTTTTTCTTCAAACTCTTGTTCCTGGATTCTCAGCCTTTCAGTTAGCTCTTGCTCTTTCTGCAATAAGGCCTCTGTTTGTGACTTCTCCATCTCGGCAATGCGATTGTCACAGGATTTCTATTTTACAGATCATGAAAAGATCATGAAAAGAAGAACAAAAAGTGACACCATTAATTAAAAGCCATTTATATCATGAAACAAAATACTTGGGCTCTGTTGATTTTCTTAATAAAAATAGTAGTCTGGTTATCTGAGGAGATATTACAATATTAATGCCCTGACTTTAGCCCTTTCCATGTGCATCTCAGCCCCCATACAACTTACAGGGAAAAGTGACCCATTTGAAAGAGTCTGATAAGGTAAGGTATATGAAACAGTGCTCCCTTAGGATAAAATAAGTTAAACGGATACAAAACCCAAATGTTTTCTTTCATGATTCAGATATAGCATGCACTTTTAAGCAACTACATTTAGGCACCAATCAGCAGGCGCTACCCAGGTACTGAACCAAAAAAGGGCTGGCTCCTATGCTTACATTCCTGCTTTTTCAAATAAAGATAGCAAGAGAAAGAAGAAAAATGTATAATAGGAGCAAATTAGAAAGTTGATTAAAATTGCATGCTTTATCTGAAACATAAAAAGAAAAAAATAGTTAAATCAAAGTAAACATAAAAAGAAAAAACAGGTTGTATTAAAAAAAAACTGCAAACAACTTGTTTTCTTGCTAAATTATCACTTTATCTAACCTGCAGTTAGACAAGGGTTCCACTTATACAAAACTTAAGAGGGAAAGTAAAGTCAAAATTAAACCTAAATGGATTTGATAGATCATGAAGTTTTAAAAAAACTCTACAATTTTTATCAATTTTGTTTAGTTATCTTGGTATCCCTTTTAAAGTATAATCCAAGGCGAGCTCTAAAGCGTGCATGTATCTTTAGCCATATGGCAGAAGCGTTTGCAAGTGTTTATAGCAATGTTATACACAGTTGCAAACACTACTGCCATAGTCTGCTAAAGATACAGGCACGCTCCTGAGCTATCAGCCTACCTAGATACACTCTTCAACAAAGGATACCAAAAGAACAAAGGAATTTACAAATAGAAGTAAATTTGAAAGTTGTTTTAAATTGCATGCTCTATCAGAATCATGAAAGCCTAGTTTTGAATTTACTGTCCCTTAATGTTCTAATGGTACATGATTTTAGCAGCAAAAGTTTTCTACTGAACATTAGCAATAAACTGATTACAGCTAGATCAGATGTATCCTAGCAACACTTCAAAAGAAAAAATGGCTTCCTTGCCTTCCGGTAAAGACCCCATCCATCTTGTGGGGCTGTAACATGAAGTAATGGACACTGAACAAATTAAGTTAAAAAAATCCTTTTAAACTTATGAAAAATAGATATTGTATATACCACAACTTAATACTTTTTTATTACAACAATTAACCCTTTAAGGACACAGCTTTCAGTTTGCTCAATTGTTTTATGACGGAAAAATTCCGTCATATGTCCTTAAGAGGTTAAACAGACCCTTTAAAATGCAGTCTGGCCTGAAGGAGAGGGGACTCTAACAGAAGACTCTATAATTCCCCTTGTTTGTGGCAGAGTGAGGGGATTCTGTCCCTTCAGACGAGGAGCACTTTGTACCTCTACCACAAACAAGAAGGGAGACGAGGCTTCAAATTGTCTTCTCCGCTTCAGGGTAAACAACGCTTTTGTAGGTTATTGCCA
Source organism: Bombina bombina (assembly GCF_027579735.1). Lineage (NCBI taxonomy): Eukaryota > Metazoa > Chordata > Amphibia > Anura > Bombinatoridae > Bombina > Bombina bombina. The sequence goes on from NC_069503.1 coordinate 527,382,821, forward strand.
TTTTTCAAAGATTGCCTGCATTTTACAAGGACAGGATAACCCTCATTAAGAGATTGTAAGATATGTAGATATTGCCCTTGAAGCAGCAATAACATGCAGCAGCACTTAGAGCAATTCAAAGCAATTCTCCTAAAATTGCGCCTATAAATCTGCATATACTGAATCCCCTGATTTATTCATGCGAATTGAGCCTAAATTTGGGCAAGTCAGACAATACATTCTTGTCACTTTATTTGCGTTCGCTAAGGCACACCTACAGGTGCGCTTGAAAAAGGGTTAATTTGCTAGTTTTAATCACATTTCGTAGCGTCCACCTTAGCATTACGCCCAGTTACTAATTTATCATTTTATGCGCCTTTGGAGAAAGCTAAGTTCTCCTACAATTACGTGCATAGTAGTTCTCTATAAGTACTTATGAGAACAGCATAAGAAATCATTTGTCTTTGAGCTTATGTAGTGTTTACAACTATTTCTGCTGTTGGAGTATGCTCTGATTCTAGCAGGTCTATCTTTGGCTGGGCACCGTAAACAGCCTGAGAATGCAGAAAATATGCGCTTGCAAAGGCGCAACTGAGTTCCAAGCCTATTTTTTGGGGGTTTGCATACATTAGCCGACCATGAGATTAAACAGCATTTCAGGATTGACAGGGATACCAACCATAATAGATCTATATGGATTTATAGCTAATGATCTGCAACCACATACTAGGAAGACAAGAGCAAGATCTGGAATGGTCAAACTATTGGCTGCGCTGCATTTTCAGGTTACAAATCTAAGCACGAGCCACATAAATGAGCTGAAGAAGGCACTTCAGTTGATTTACAATAAACCCACTTAATATTAAGGCCATACTCCAAGTACGTCCCTCTGACATACACTGTACTCTGTAGGGAACCAGGCCTCACATAGACAGAAGACCCCTCTCTACGAAGAACACTGCACATCTTCATTCTACAACCACCTCTGGGGCACTACATGACAGAAAATAGTGCTTGCTAATGTATAACATTGTTGCAAAACTGCTGCGAAATAGTACTGCAGACACGTGCACACTTCTGAGCTTACCTTCCTGATTTTTAACAAAAGATAACAAGAAAACCAAGATAATTTGATAATAGAAGTACATTGGAAAGTTGTTTAAAAACTTAAATTATGCTTACCAGATAATTTCCTTTCCTTCTGTATGACTAGAGTCCACAGCTTCATTCCTTACTTGTGGGAAATACAGAACCTGGCCACCAGGAGGATGCAAAAATACCCCAGCCAAAGGCTTAAATACCTCCCCCACTTCCCTCATATCCCAGTCATTCTGCCAAGGGAACTCTAGAATCCGAGATACCTCCCTCATTGCTAGGGAGCTCCTCGTTCTTCCCTGATGGTTGATTTAAGCCACCAAGGTGATATTGTCTGATTGGAATCTGATAAACTGGGACGAACCCAGACGGGGCCAAGCCTTCAGAGCATTGAAGATTGCTCGAAGTTCCAGAATGTTGATCAGAAGAGTGCTCTCCTCCCGAGACCAAAGACTCTGAGCCTTCTTGGCTCCCCAAACTGCTCCCCATCCTGAGAGACTTGCATCTGTAGTCACAATCTCCCAGGATGGTCTTAAAAAGGATGTCCCTCGAGACAGGTGACCTGGCCAGAGCCACCAAGAGAGCGATTCTCTCGACCGGCTGCCCAGGGAGAACTGTTGAGACAGATCCGAATGATTACCATTCCAGTGTCTCAGCATGCACAGCTGTAACAGTCTGAGATGGAACCTGGCAAAGGTAATTATGTCTATGCTGGACACCATGAGACCAATCACCTCCATACACTGCGCCACAGAGGACCTTGAGGATGTCCGGAGGGCAAGATATGCCGAAGCCAGCTTGCAGCGTCTCTGGTCTGAAAGAAATATTCTCATGACTAGCAAATCTATTATAGTGCCCAGGAATTTTACCCTGGTGCTTGGAATAAGAGAACTCTTTTCAAAGTTGATCTTCCATCCATGGGATCGAAGAATAGAGAGAAGAGATTCTGAATGTTCATCCGCTAGACGAAAAGATGTTGCTTGTACCAGAATATCGTCCAAGTAAGGTGCTACTGCAATGCCCTGGGTTTTGGTCATGGCTAAGAGAGCTCCCAGAACCTTTGTAAAAATTCTTGGGGAAGTAGCTAGGCCAAACGGAAGAGCAATAAATAAAAAGTGCTGGTCCAGGAAGGCAAACCTTAGGAACTGAAAGTGTTCAATGTGGATTGGGAAATGAAGGTAAGCATCCTTCAGATCTATAGTGGTCATGAACTGTCCCTTCTGGACTAAGGGAAGGATAGACCTTATTGTCTCCATCTTGAACGAGGGGGCGTTCAGAAACTTGTTTAAGCACTTTAGGTCCAGAATCGGGCGGAAAGTTCACCACCTTTTTTGGGACCCCGAAAATGTTTGAGTAGTATCCCAAGCCTCATTCCTCTATGGGAACTGGGACAATGACTCCTAAGGAGGACAGATCCTAAACGTACCCCAGAAAGGCATCCCTCTTCTCTGGCTTTGATGACAGATTTGAGAGAAGGAATCTGCCCTTGGGTGGAAGAGACTTGAACCCAATTCTGTAACCTTGAGCAATGGCCTCCAGGACCCAAGGGTCCTGCACATCCCTGAACCAAGCTTCTGAGAAGAGCAAAAGTCTGCCCTCTACCTGATCCATAGTCGGACTGGGTGCGACCCCTTCATGCTGATTTAGTGTCAGCAGGTTTCTGTCTCTGTTTGGACTTATTCCAGGACTGAGTCGGTTTCCAAGTCTTAGGCTGCTCGGTCTTAGCGGAGGATTGCTGGCGCTGGTATTTATCAAAACGAAAATTATTAGATTGTCCCTTAGATCTGTTCTTTTAATCTTGCGGTAGGAAGGCACCCTTGCCCCCTGTTACCGTGGAAATAATGGAGTCCAGGCCTGGACCAAACAAAATTTTACACTTGAATGGAAGGGAAAGGAGTCTGGACTTGGAAGTCAAGTCCGCAGGCCAGGACTTCAGCCACACAGTCCGGCGGACCTGAACATAAAAACCAGCCGTTTTAGCATTTAAACAAATAATTTGCATATTTGCATCACAAATAAAAGAATTAGTAACCCGTAAAAGCCTTAATTCTATCAAGAATAATATTGAGGGGACCTTCCACCTCTATCAATTCCGATAAGGAGTCACACCAGTAGATAGCAGCTTCCACAACCGTGGCAAACTGCCGCCGCTGGTTGAAAAATATCCTGAATGTTGAAACCTCTTTCTCAACAGAGTTTCCATCTTTTTATCCATGGGCTCTTTAAACAACGAACTATTCTCAAGTGAGATAGTAGTGCGTTTTGCAAGCATGGAGACAGCGCAATCCACCTTAGGGACGGAACCCCACAACTCCAATTGAGAGTCCAGGACCGGGAACAGTTTCTTAAAAGCAGACGAAGGGGTGAAGAATGAACCAATCCTCTCCAATTCGTTCTAAATAATGTTTGCCATCTTTACAGGAACAGGGAAAGTCTGAGGAACAACCCTGTCTTCGTAAACTCTATCCAGTTTAGGAATTAAAGGTTCTTCAGGCAGTTTAGCCACTGGAATCTCTAAGGTAGCCAGAACTTCCTTTAAAAGAAAGCGCAAGTGCTCCATCATAAATCTAAAATCTGGTTCCTCCGAAATCGGAGGCTTAGAGGCAGCCGATTCAGACCCAGAAAGCTCACACTCTGAAGTATCAGAAATAACTTCATCATCAGATAACCGTCTAATGGCCGCAGATACCACTGTTTGTAACTGCGCAGTGAAGTCTGGAGGTAAAAGGCCTCCTGCAGATGGAGGATTAGGCGTGCTATGGGAAACTCCTCAGAGGTGGAAGGCTCAGTGGTATCAAACATGTTAACCTTTTTTAACATAATCGCTTTTTCTAGACATGTGGAACATAATTGAGAGGGCGGGTATACCTCAGTCTCCTCACAATATAAACAGACATTAGTCTTAGGTATAGAGGGAGTACCCTCTAAAATGTCAGAGTCCTCCATAGCTTTGGGCTATGTCCTAATATAACAATAACGAACGTTATATAAAATATAAAAACGGCACCTTTATACCCCCAATGGCTGGGACACTCACCACCTCCTATGACCCAGGCACACAGAGTAAACCGTTTCCCTCCGATAACCAGCATGGTCAGAGAGTAGGAAGTGAAACTACAACCACACCCGGTCACATGGAGCGCAACCTAGGGACGCGTCGGCTAAGGAAAAGCCTGCCAAGCTTGTAAAGCTGTGCAGCTCTAAAGTGAAAGTAACCTGTATGTTCCTACCTCAGCCTATAAGCCTCAGAAAACATCTCACACATAACGCAGTATAAATCAAATACAAATTTATGAGATTAATCCCCACTGTTCAATAATCCCCCCTTAGGAGATATTAACCCTTGATTTCATAAAAATAAAAGGAGCCACACTGTGGCCCTGTCTTCTAGCGTTACCATATGTGTAAAAATTAAACTATCTTACCGGAATCTATGCTGTGAAACAGAAACTCAGCCTCTCAAGTGTGACAGTCTTGTAGCATCGCTCCTGACATGGACTTGAGTGATGAAAGCAGGCAGTGAAACTTGACAGCACTTATTGCTTAGGAGTTGTTAATACGAGTCTGGATGGTTTCGCAGAAAGACTCTCCCTGCATCTCCAGACCCTAACTTTCGTCAATGTTCTCACTGAGAGGCTGACAAGACTACTTAAAACTCCAGTCCCAATTCAAAGGGTAGATACCCTTCATAAGGAACTACTCCGTATCTTCTGACACTTCTCTGCCAACCTCCTGTGACGAAAGGCAAAGAATGACTGGGCTATGAAGGAAGTGGGGGAGGTATTTAAGCCTTTGGCTGGGGTGTCTTTGCCTCCTCCTGGTGACCAGGTTCTGTATTTCCTACAAGTAAGCAGTGAAGCTGTGGACTCTCCTAATATTAAGAAGGAAATTATAATTTCTATCTGAATCATTAATGAAAAAATTGAGGTTTTTACAGAAATATTCAGATCAGACAATATTTTTTGAGATGCTTAAAAGTTTACTTATTTTTCACTAATTTTTTCCAAGTCAATAAATCCATAACACAGCTATAGATCAGTATCATTTACTTGTTTCAGATCTATATAAAACCTATGTTTGTGCATTCGGATCATTTGTGATAGTCCAAATGCAGAAGAAGACGGACACTCAGCATTTGGATTTCTTTAGCATGTAGAATAAAACAATCAGAAACAAACCACAGACCTTCATGATATCAACCACCTCTTGCTTCACGCGACTCAGCTCCTTCTGAAGGTTCACACGCTCCTCTTCGCTGGCTTGTTCTATGGCTTTTATCTGCTCCTCCATCTCCAATTTCCCCTTTTTGCGAACCTCTTCTGTCTTTAGGGATGCACCAAAAGCTTTTTCAAGTTCTTCAAAAGCTTAAATTTAAAAAACAAACAAACATATATCATACAATAAGAGCAACTGTATACGGTAAATAAGCATTAGACAACAAATAAATGTACAATAATTGCACACACAAGTAAAAAATATTTATGCATCGTACACAAGTACAAAATATATATGAATTGTACAAATTCAAACTCATGTTGTAGGACTTAAAGGGACATGAAAACCCAAAATTTTCTTTCATGATTTAGGTAGAAAATACAATTTTAAACAACTTTCCAGTTTACTTTTATTATCAGATTTGCATAAATCTCTTGGTATCGTTTCTTGAAGGAGCAGCAATGCACTACTGGTTTGTAACTGAACACATGGGTGAGCCAATGACAATCGGTATATATATGCAGCCACCAATCAGCAGCTAGAACCTAGGTTCTTTGCTGCTCCTAAGCTTATCTAGCTAAACCTTTCAGCAAAGGATAACAAGAGAAAAAAGCAAATTAAATAATAGAAGTAAATTGGAAAGTTGTTTAAAATTGTATGCTCTGTCTAAATCAGGAATGTCTAACTTTGACTTTACTGTCCCTTTAAGGTGAGCAAACCAGAAGTAGCCACCAATCACCAACCATATCCTGCTCAGTAGTTTTACCTGTTTAATGGGGTCACTAGCATTACAATAAAATGCAATGAAATGATTTAGCATTTTATTTTTCATTTATATTGTCTCTATTAAAGTCAATGAAGATTGTGGTTGCTACAATCAGTTGCTCTGTTTACAAGTAAATTATTACACAGTCCACAGGAAGACATGACCACACTCAAAACCAAACCAAGACTGTAAATTAAAAGGGACAGTATACTATAAAAGTTTAAAATAGCTCCAAATTATCCACGTCACCTGCTGGAGTGTATTCAGTTGTTTTCAAATACCTCCTTTAACTTTGTTTGGTCATTTTAAATAGCTGTTTTTCCTGTTGAAACTTCCACTTATACTAAAAAAATTAAATACTGCAGTACTAGCTACAGAAAATCTATGTAAACAAATGGTTTTAGAAAAAAATCAGCCTCCCGGTGAGGGGTGGGGGGGTGGTTTGAGAAAGACACAATGGACTGTCAGCCAATGAAAGTCACCACATTAGACTTTTAATAATCTTCTAATACAATTGAGTTGCCCTAATGCAGCCTACCAGAGTACCTTGAGATGCGATAGAAACCCATCGTACCCTACAGAGTAGTCTATCTCCAAAAACAGTGTCATCATAACAAATGGTGTGTGTAACTATCTTATTTATGAATAGGTGTCAACTAGCATGAAAATAATTTTATTTTTTTTAGAAAGATTAATATTGCACCCTAAATGGATTGTGAATCTGTCAACAGCTTTTATCATGGAGGATATTCAAGTGGAACTAGTTTACATTTAAGACTTAGCAATATACACCAAGCTTACATGAAAGTACCTGATATTTTAATTGTATGGGAGATCTTTGGTAGTTTGAGTTAACAGATCTGATTAATAGAGAACACCTATATTTCTGTCTTGTGCCACTGTGCTATAGAACTGAGACAAAATGTTAATCTTCGGCCTTTAATGGCATTTAGAGCATTATTCCTATATTTAATGAAAAACAAACATTACACATTTATATTGTAATTAAATTAAACTACACGTGTCACTTCTGCCACTCACAACATACACAGGAAAGTTATGAATTACTGTTGTGTGCTTGATGTATCATATTTCAAACACTCATAATGTAAACATGCTTCTAGTGCCAAATCAGAAGTATACTAAGGGCGATTTCCAATGTGTGTTTTATGTTAACATAAAAAAAAAGTTTACAAAAATAACAGGAACATGCAAAACACAGAGCTTATATATCTTTTTAAATTAACATAAATATTACCTACTTAAATACCCTAATACCCTGAAACAAAAACAGATAGGTTGCAGAAAGAATCTGATGACTAGTAGCTGCATTGGCATATTAAGGTTAGGACTGATATATATATATATATATATATATATATATATATATATATATATATATATATATATAAAAAGTAACATGAAACTAAAAAAAAATATATCTTTATGACTCAAACATACAATTTTAAACAATTTTCCAATGTACTTGTATTATAAAATGTGCTTCATTCTCTCGGTACCCTTTGTTGAAGAGGCAGCAATGCTTTACTGGCAGCTAGATGTAAATCGGGTGAGCTAATAACAGGAAGCACATATATGCAGCTACCAATCGGCAGAATAAAGCAAATCAGATATAAAAGTAATCTGGAAAGTTGCTTAAAACGGCATGTTCTATCGGAATCATGAAAGTTTAATGTTGAATTTACTGTCCCTTTAAATGAAATCATTGTTTCTTCCATACATTATTAATGTTTGACGTTACAACTTTGCAACTTCTAGACCAAATGCATAGCAATAAATCTCTATAGAAGAATGCAGGAGGATAAAATGCTGAAGTGGATAAGCACAAAGAAATGGAAAAGAGCAGCTTAAAAGGATATGAAACCACTCCCCCCCCCAAAAAAAAACGTGATTCAAACAGAGCATACAATTTTAAAAATGTTTGCAATTTATTTCTATTATAAAATTTGCTTTGTTCCCATGATATTCTGTGTTGAGGAGATACCTAGGTAGGCATCCGGAGCACTACATGGCAGGAAAGAGTGCTGCAGTCTAGCGCTCTTGCATATGGATAACATTCTTGTAAAGCTGCTGCCATACAGTGCTCTAGAAACGTGCATGCGCTTGAGTTTATATCCCTGCTTTTCAACAAAAGATACCAAAAGAACAAAGAAAGTTTCACAATAGAAGTAAATTAAAAATATGTTTAAAACTGCATGCTCTATGTAAATGATGAACAAAATTGGGTTGCATGTACCTTTAAAAGCAAGTTACAAACCAAACACACAACAAAATCTAGTTCTTATAAAACATTAGTTTTGTTGCTCAGGCAATTAGCACTTAGTTGATAAATTATAATTTATTATGTACTTTCATTTAAGACAATAGTGTACTCAAAAGGTTATATACTCAAATGTATGAAAAAACTGCAATAAAACATGTTGAAAATATATTTTACATGAAAAGGCTTAAGGGAACATTGTACATTAGATTTTTCTTTGCATAAATGCTTTGTAGATGATCCATTTATATAGCCCATCTGGGAGTGTTTTGCTTATTTTTTTTTAAGAACATTGTGCTGGTTTTCAGACTCCTAACCAAGTTCCAAAGTATCAGATGTATACTGATGTCTACAGATTTCTGTTTTCTCCTGTTTGTGTAATCTGTCTTTTCATATGCGGGGGAGGGGAGTGTCTGCTGTTCCTTCTTTCCTAGCCCCTTTCACTGGGTGTCCCAACCTAACCTCATCAACACTGCTAAACTGGGAGCTTCTAAGTAAGTTTTTAAAAGGTTTTCTACTGGATTTTTAGATCAGTATCTGTGCATATTCTTCTTTATAGTAGTGTCTATTACATGCAGTTATATGGAAATTAGTGTACACTCTACCAGGATATATACGATTGTGTACAAATGAGTTCTGTGACTGTATTGCCACTAGCTGACAGGGACAACTTCCACCGAAAAAGTTTGTTTATTGAGGAAATAAATATATATTTTTTAAAAAAAGGACTGCTATAAATTTTAAGACAACTAGATGTCATTTAAATCCAAATAGATATGTCTGGAGAGTAAGAAAATGCTTCATAGCAAACACTAACTGAATTAAGTGGAGTATTAGTTTACATCAAGGCTCATACACTAACGTTATCAAGAGTTCTTTCACACACTGGTGTACTATCTATTTTTAACCATAAAATAGATATGGAAATATGTTTTTTTCCCACAAATTGAAGAAATGTTAACTGAAATGTTATGTATTTAACTGGCTAGCCCACAACTGCATTTATGAAACCAGATCTGTTAGCAAGAAAAGAAAAAAGCTAATTGGATAAAAAGGACATTTAAAAGGTATTCTGCTCCATTTTTAAATGTCACTTACAGAGTTTGACTTTCTCCTCTGACAAAGAGGACAACCATTCCCTCTCAGGTTGAATCTAACGTAATTCTAAGTAGGAAAGAAGAAAAGAGGCGCCACATGGTGTAGTACGGACAAGATTCAATCGGCAGAAGACAGTGACCCTGTCGATATCACTGGATTTCCTTCTTTGTTGCAAGAGTGCAGCCTTTTCAGTTTACACATACCGCTTGTGTTCTTGTTTTTGCAATTCTAAGTAGTAGCGGCAGAGTTGAAGTCTGTATATACCTCTACATTTCTACTGCAAGGAGTGAGCTGCGGATTGGTTCTTATTTTTGAGGGCTTATAATGCGAGTATTATTCCATTTCTCTTTATTATGTGTGCTGGAGTTTAATTATTAAAACTATACTACACTGTATTGATTAAAATGTTTATATCACGTGTCTATATATGTATTCTGGGTTATACATTTATTTTTATGTTGTAAGATTAAGTATAAATAAATAATATATATTTCCTTATATGTGTTTTAGTACAATTTGATTTGTTGTTTGAGAATATAACATTGTAATCTTTCAAAGAGACAGACTGAATTATTAAATATTAGTGAGTGCATGTAAGACAACTCCTTTCAGAATTGTTTAATAGGTATCATCATACCTAGTCTATGATATGACACAGGTGTCAGTTTGCTGACCCGTGTACTAGAGCTATGGCCGAGTTTGGCTTTTGGAGCAACATGGCCTTTGGTGCAACCCTTCTCACATTTCTGACATGTAGGGGGGCAGCCAAGCTCAGTGGGAACCCAAAGCAAAAGGCTGCAAATGGGGGGCTTGGGGGAAATCTTTGTTGATCAATTGGAAATCATCTCTAAATTATTGTGAGAATAAGTAACCTTCTGAAGAAATGCCCTAAAAAACACTAATAACCACTGTGAAATCAAACAAGGAGAAACACAGAAGAGAGTCTCAAGCTATGACAAGCTATGGACAGAAAGCACTGACTTCCAACACAATACCATATCTATACCATCCTGGAGATGTGTAACAGATAAGGTAGCCGAGAAGCAAATTGTGTCTTAACACCATTAAAGCAACATGAAAGGAAAACTGTGCCAGACGTATTCTCTGTGAACTCACAAAGGCTGTGGTGCAACTAAACCTAAATGCACTGCAGAGTATGTTCTATATGAAACCATTTGCTTGGAATCAATTCCAGAGTCACCACTATCATAATAATGGTGACCATGCAGTGGCTTGGAAAGGAAATCAGCATAAAAAGTTTTTGGGAAACTCTGTTTCATGAATTGTAACCAGAATGTTCGATGGAACAACCATAGAGTAACGAGCTCCAAACTCTCCTGCGGATGCCTTCAACAGGGTGTTGTCCAGATAACAGATTCCATATTTGATCCAACAATGGTTTTACCCTCAAAGAAAATATCATTAGTATGTGGAACAAGTATTAAGCCATACATTTAGCGCTAAGGCCTTTGATTGATAAGACTATTTTTTATTGTGTAGAATAGCTCTGACACACTCTTTTGTCTGCTCCTGAAAGGAGCATGTTTTTTTCTAAAAGGTCCTCACTGCAAGCCTGATGGTCTAAAGCTCTCTGCTCTGGCAAAATGTACTACTGCAAGGTTCCTCAAACAATTTTAGAAAGGCAAATTCTAGCTTTACAGCCATCTCACTATGTACGGTTTTGGATGTGAAAGAGAGACACATTGCAGTATAATGCTCCAAAAAGAACCCCAAAGATTTTGCGTAATATCTCTCCATGTGACTTGATCACTGGGCCATGAGTGAGGCAAAGTCACTGAAAGAACAGTTGTATATCAATAGTCCAATATGAAGGTACTTTGGAACTGACCAACTTTAATTTCCTGCAATTATTAAATATAGTATTTGTTTAAAAATCAGTTAAACTGCCTGAGCAACAATTTTCTGTATGATTCACATTCTCCCATAATACAGAATTTACAATGAAAAGAAATAATAAAAAAGGACCCTTACCCCAATCCTGTTCATACAAGGCTTGGGAAAGGCACCATGAACCACTTATTGGCATGCGTTGATGCAAAAAATAAGATGCTTTCTGTCAGTTTTATTGCAGATACTAAGCTATACATACTAAATATATATATATATATATGAATAAATACAAAACCATATAAAAATGAATAAAAAACACAACTAAATAAACATTGTATGCAAATAGTACGTAAAACCATAGGCTTAAAAGGGACATGAAACCCAAAATTTATCTTTCATAATTCAGAAAGCGCATACAATTTTAAACAACTTTCCAGATTACTTCTTTTATCAAATTTGCTTAATTCTCTTGTAATCCTTTGTTGAATGAGCTGCTATGCACTACAGGAAGCTATCTAAATGCATCTGACGAACCAATGACAAAAGGCATTTATGTGCAGCCACCAATCAGCAGCTAGCTCCCAGTAGTGCATTGCTGCTTATAAGCCTACCTAGGTTGCATTTCAACAAAGGATATCAAAAACAATTCAAATTTAACAATAGACATAAATTGGAAAGTTGTTTAATATCACATGCAGTATTTGAATCATGAAAGAAAAACTTTGGGTTTCATATCCCTTTAACGTTAATCATTTTTAGCTGCATGTGGTTATAGAAAGCAATGTTAAAAAAAATGTTACTCCTGATAACATAGCAATAGATAATACAATCTTTTTCTGAATGGAATTGCATGCTGTTGATGAGCAAAAAAAATATGCAACAAAAGAAATATGTAGCAGGAAAGAAAAGTAAATATGAGATATCAATTTATGTTAAATTATGCAATTAATTTGTACTTTAGATATCTTAAGTAACATTTATAAATAACAGAAAATACTATAGTATTATACTGCCACCACCGAATACTTCCTAATGCCTTCCGGCTGGCAAAGGTTTCTGTGGAGAACACTGTATATATAAATAGAGAATACAGCCTATTGAGCCATTGTTTGTGTCTTAGCTCACCAAAAGGTACTGACAAAGTAGTAGTGGGCATAGAAAGACAAAATTATCTCCATTATAATACAATTTTTCCTCACATTTTTCAATGCTGATAATGTATATGGTATTGCTATAATAGACTAAAATACATTATAGCTCAAGACCACAAGAACCCAAAATTTCAGATGAAATATTACACTGCATAATTCATCTAACGTGTATCTCTGTTATAATTTAACAAACTGTCATATTCTTAATGTAAGGTCAAATTTTCATTTTCTTTAATAAAGATTATTAAAACCTCCTGGCCTCTTGCATTTTATTAGCTTTACACAGCAAGATACTGTTAGTTAATTTGTGCCATATAGATAACAATGTGCTCACTCCTGTGGAGTTATACAGGAACCAGTGCTTATTGGCTAAAATGTAAGTCTGTAAATAGCTCTGATATAAGGGGGCAGTCTGGAGAGGCTTAGATACAAGTTAATCACAGAGGTAAAAAGCGTATTAATATAACTGTGTTGGTTATGCTAAACTGGGGAATGGGTAATAACATAATTTATGCTTACCTGATAAATTCCTTTCTTCTGTAGTGTGATCAGTCCACGGGTCATCATTACTTCTGGGATATTACTCCTCCCCAACAGGAAGTGCAAGAGGATTCACCCAGCAGAGCTGCATATAGCTCCTCCCCTCTACGTCACTCCCAGTCATTCGACCAAGGACCAACGAGAAAGGAAAAGCCAAGGGTGAAGTGGTGACTGGAGTATAAATTAAAAAATATTTACCTGCCTTAAAAACAGGGCGGGCCGTGGACTGATCACACTACAGAAGAAAGGAATTTATCAGGTAAGCATAAATTATGTTTTCTTCTGTTAAGTGTGATCAGTCCACGGGTCATCATTACTTCTGGGATACCAATACCAAAGCAAAAGTACACGGATGACGGGAGGGATAGGCAGGCTCTTTATACAGAAGGAACCACTGCCTGAAGAACCTTTCTCCCAAAAATAGCCTCCGATGAAGCAAAAGTGTCAAATTTGTAAAATTTGGAAAAAGTATGAAGCGAAGACCAAGTTGCAGCCTTGCAAATCTGTTCAACAGAGGCCTAATTCTTGAAGGCCCAAGTGGAAGCCACAGCTCTAGTAGAATGAGCTGTAATTCTTTCAGGAGGCTGCTGTCCAGCAGTCTCATAAGCTAAACGAATTATGCTACGAAGCCAAAAAGAAAGAGAGGTAGCGGAAGCTTTTTGACCTCTCCTCTGCCCAGAGTAAATGACAAACAGAGAAGACGTTTGTCGAAATTCCTTAGTTGCCTGTAAGTAAAATTTTAGAGCACGGACTACATCCAGGTTGTGCAGTAGACGTTCCTTCTTTGAAGAAGGATTTGGGCATAAAGAAGGAACAACAATCTCTTGATTGATATTCCTGTTAGTAACTACCTTAGGTAAGAACCCAGGTTTAGTACGCAGGACTACCTTATCCGAATGAAAAATCAAATAAGGAGAATCACAATGTAAGGCTGATAATTCAGAGACTCTTCGAGCCGAGGAAATAGCCATTAAAAATAGAACTTTCCAAGATAACAACTTTATATCAATGGAATGAAGGGGTTCAAACGGAACGCCCTGAAAAACATTAAGAACAAGGTTTAAACTCCATGGTGGAGCAACAGTTTTAAACACAGGCTTAATCCTGGTCAAAGCCTGACAAAAAGCCTGGACGTCAGGAACTTCTGACAGACGTTTGTGTAACAGAATGGACAGAGCTGAGATCTGTCCCTTTAATGAACTAGCAGATAAACCCTTTTCTAAACCTTCTTGTAGAAAAGACAATATCCTAGGAATCCTAACCTTACTCCAAGAGTAACCTTTGGATTCACACCAATATAGGTATTTACGCCATATCTTATGGTAAATCTTTCTGGTAACAGGTTTCCTAGCCTGTATTAAGGTATCAATAACTGACTCAGAAAACCCACGTCTTGATAAAATCAAGCGTTCAATTTCCAAGCAGTCAGCTTCAGAGAAGTTAGATTTTGATGTTTGAAGGGACCCTGTATCAGAAGGTCCTGTTTCAGAGGTAGAGACCAAGGTGGACAGGATGACATGTCCACCAGGTCTGCATACCAAGTCCTGCGTGGCCACGCAGGTGCTATTAGAATCACTGATGCTCTCGTTTGATTCTGGCAATCAACCGCGGAAGCAACGGGAAGGGTGGAAACACGTAAGCCATCCTGAAGTCCCAAGGTGCTGTCAGAGCATCTATCAGGACTGCTCCTGGATCCCTGGATCTGGACCCGTAACGAGGAAGCTTGGCGTTCTGTCGAGACGCCATGAGATCTATCTCTGGTTTGCCCCAACGTCGAAGTATTTGGGCAAAGACCTCCGGATGAAGTTCCCACTCCCCCGGATGAAAAGTCTGACGACTTAAGAAATCCGCCTCCCAGTTCTCCACTCCCGGGATGTGGATTGCTGACAGGTGGCAAGAGTGAGACTCTGCCCAGAGAATTATCTTTGATACTTCCATCATAGCTAGGGAGCTTCTTGTCCCTCCCTGATGGTTGATGTAAGCTACAGTCGTGATGTTGTCCGACTGAAACCTGATGAACCCCCGAGTTGTCAACTGGGGCCAAGCCAGGAGGGTATTGAGAACTGCTCTCAATTCCAGAATGTTTATTGGCAGGAGACTCTCCTCCTGACTCCATTGTCCCTGAGCCTTCAGAGAATTCCAGACGGCACCCCAACCTAGAAGGCTGGCGTCTGTTGTTACAATTGTCCAGTCTGGTCTGCTGAATGGCATCCCCCTGGACAGATGTGGCCGAGAAAGCCACCATAGAAGAGAATTTCTGGTCTCTTGATCCAGATTCAGAGAAGGGGATAAGTCTGAGTAATCCCCATTCCACTGACTTAGCATGCACAGTTGCACTGGTCTGAGGTGTAAGCGTGCAAAGGGTACTATGTCCATTGCCGCTACCATTAAGCCGATTCCCTCCATGCATTGAGCCACTGACGGGTGTTGAATGGAATGAAGGGTGCGGCAAGCACTTTGAAGTCTTGTTAGCCTGTCCTCTGTCAGGTAAATCTTCATTTCTACAGAATCTATAAGAGTCCCCAGGAAGGGAACTCTTGTGAGTGGAACGAGTGAACTTTTCTTTTCGTTCACCTTCCATCCATGTGAACTTAGAAATGCCAGCACTAACTCTGTATGAGACTTGGCAGTTTGAAAGCTTGAAGCTTGTATCAGAATGTCGTCTAGGTATGGAGCTACCGAGATTCCCCGCGGTCTTAGTACCGCCAGAAGAGCACCCAGAACCTTTGTGAAGATTCTTGGAGCTGTAGCCAATCCGAATGGAAGAGCCACAAACTGGTAATGCCTGTCTAGGAAGGCAAACCTTAGGTACCGATAATGATCTTTGTGAATCGGTATGTGAAGGTAAGTATCTTTTAAATCTACAGTGGTCATGTACTGACCCTCTTGGATCATAGGTAAAATTGTCCGAATAGTCTCCATCTTGAACGATGGAACTCTTAGGAATTTGTTTAGGATCTTTAAGTCCAGGATTGGTCTGAAAGTTCCCTCTTTTTTGGGAACCACAAACAGATTTGAGTAAAACCCCTGTCCCTGTTCCGATCGTGGAACTGGATGGATTACTCCCATTAACAAGAGCTCTTGTACGCAGCGTAGAAACGCCTCTTTCTTTGTCTGGATTGTTGACAATCTTGACAGATGAAATCTCTCTCTTGGAGGAGAGTATTTGAAGTCCAGAAGGTATCCCTGAGATATTATCTCTAGCGCCCAGGGATCCTGAACATCTCTTGCCCAAGCCTGGGCGAAGAGAGAAAGTCTGCCCCCCACTAGATCCGATCCCGGATCGGGGGCCCTCAATTCATGCTGTCTTAGGGGCAGCAGCAGGTTTCCTAGTCTGCTTGCCCTTGTTCCAGGACTGGTTAGGTTTCCAGCCTTGTCTGTAGCGAGCAACAGCTCCTTCCTGTTTTGGTGCAGAGGAAGTTGATGCTGCTCCAGCTTTGAAATTACGAAAGGAACGAAAATTAGACTGTCTAGTCTTGGCTTTGGCTTTGTCCTGAGGCAGGGCATGGCCTTTACCTCCTGTAATGTCAGCGATAATCTCTTTCAACCCGGGCCCGAATAAGGTCTGCCCTTTGAAAGGTATATTAAGCAATTTAGACTTAGAAGTAACATCAGCTGACCAGGATTTTAGCCACAGCGCCCTGCGTGCCTGAATGGCGAATCCTGAATTCTTCGCCGTAAGTTTAGTAAGATGTACTACGGCCTCCGAAATGAATGAATTAGCTAGTTTAAGGACTCGAAGCCTGTCCGTAATGTCGTCCAGAGTAGCTGAACCAATGTTCTCTTCCAGAGACTCAATCCAGAATGCCGCTGCAGCCGTGATCGGCGCAATGCATGCAAGGGGTTGCAATATAAAACCTTGTTGAACAAACATTTTCTTAAGGTAACCCTCTAACTTTTTATCCATTGGATCTGAAAAAGCACAGCTATCCTCCACCGGGATAGTGGTACGCTTAGCTAAGGTAGAAACTGCTCCCTCCACCTTAGGGACCGTTTGCCATAAGTCCCTTGTGGTGGCGTCTATTGGAAACATTTTTCTAAATATCGGAGGGGGTGAGAACGGCACACCGGGTCTATCCCACTCCTTAGTAACAATTTCAGTAAGTCTCTTAGGTATAGGAAAAACCTCAGTACTCGTCGGTACCGCAAAATATTTATCCAACCTACACATTTTCTCTGGTATTGCAACTGTGTTACAATCATTCAGAGCCGCTAACACCTCCCCTAGTAATACACGGAGGTTTTCCAGTTTAAATTTAAAATTTGAAATATCTGAATCCAGTCTGTTTGGATCAGAACCGTCACCCACAGAATGAAGTTCTCCGTCCTCATGTTCTGCCACCTGTGACGCAGTGTCTGACATGGCCCTAATATTATCAGCGCACTCTGTTCTCACCCCAGAGTGATCACGCTTACCTCTTAGTTCTGGTAATTTAGCCAAAACCTCAGTCATAACAGTAGCCATATCCTGTAATGTGATTTGTAATGGCCGCCCAGATGTACTCGGCGCTACAATATCACGCACCTCCCTCTGAGCGGGAGATGTAGGTACTGACACGTGAGGCGAGTTAGTCGGCATAACTCTCCCCTCGTTGTTTGGTGAAATTTGTTCAATTTGTACAGATTGACTTTTATTTAAAGTAGCATCAATACAGTTAGTACATAAATTTCTATTGGGCTCCACTTTGGCATTGCAACAAATGACACAGGTATCATCCTCTGAATCAGACATGTTTAACACACTAGCAAATAAACTTGCAACTTGGAAATACAATTCAATTAGAATAATATTAAAACGTACTGTGCCTTTAAGAAGCACAGAAGATCTATGACAGTTGAAAATTAATAAATTGAAACAGTTATAGCCTCAATCCTTGTAAACAACACAACTTTAGCAAAGGTTTAATCCCATTAGCAAAGATAACAAATTCTGAAAGCAGGAAACAAATTACAGAATAAACGTTTTTTATCTCAGTCAAACTATAATTCTCACAGCTCTGCTGAGAGAAATTACCTCCCTCAAAATAAGTTTTGAAGACCCCTGAGCTCTGTAGAGATGAACCAGATCATGCAGGGAATACAATGAGTTGCTGACTGAAATATTTGATGCATAGTAAAAGCGCCCCTCCCCCACACACACAGCAGTGAGGGAGAACAGAAACTGACAGAAAAAACAGATTTAAGCAACTGCCAAGTGGAAAAATGGTGCCCAAACATTTATTCACTCAGTACCTCAGTAAATGAAAACGATTTTACATTCCAGCAAAAACGTTAAACATAATCTCTAGTTATTAAACAGCTTTATGTATACAGTGTAATTCTAGTGAAGTACCATTCCCCAGAATACTGAAGTGTAAAGTATACATACATGACATTATATCGTTATGGCAGGATTTTCTCATCAATTCCATTGTCAGAAAATAAAAACTGCTACATACCTCTATGCAGATTCATCTGCCCGCTGTCCCCTGATCTGAAGTTTACCTCTCCTCAGATGGCCGAGAAACAGCAATATGATCTTAACTACTCCGGCTAAAATCATAACAAAAACTCTGGTAGATTCTTCTTCAAACTCTGCCAGAGAGATAATAACACACTCCGGTGCTATTTTAAAATAACAAACTTTTGATTGAAGATATAAAACTAAGTATAATCACCATAGTCCTCTCACACATCCTATCTAGTCGTTGGGTGCAAGAGAATGACTGGGAGTGATGTAGAGGGGAGGAGCTATATGCAGCTCTGCTGGGTGAATCCTCTTGCACTTCCTGTTGGGGAGGAGTAATATCCCAGAAGTAATGATGACCCGTGGACTGATCACACTTAACAGAAGAAAAAGGGATTATCTATCTTTTTAAACAACAAAACATTTAGAGAAGACTATCCCTTTAAATGATCATTAAAAACAGCAGAATCATATAGTAAAGAGAGAATATAATAACACATTGAATTTCAAAACAGCTGTAGAATTTTTTCTACAAAATATAAAAATGTACTTTCATTTTCCTGCCCCTATATCATGTGAAAGCTATTAATGAACTATTGACATTTATGTACAGTATATACTGTGAACTCTAGCACATGCTTAGTAAGAGCTGATGAGTGTTATAACACCAGTGTTTTTAAAGCCTCTTGTCTATATACTTACTTGGGTGCATATATTTATATGTATGTTTTATTATATTTATTGATTAATTACATTTAATTTAATAGAATTGACTGATGATTAATGGATGCCATCTTGAGACAAATGAGAGACAGAATAAATTCAAACACTAGAAACAAAAACAGGTTTTAAAACCATCAAAATGAATGCTGCTCATATGTATAACAGGAGTCTGATTTAGTTTGCTTAGAAGTGATAATAAATGACAAACATGGAACTGAGCAAAAAAAAAACAGAATAACTGGTGTGACTGTTTACTGTGGGTATTTTCTTCTCTGATATGGTAATGATGTCATAATCACTATGACGTTGTGATTGGGGCAAATTAATTAGGGCAGTATTTTGTTCTGTATTCTTTGTTGGAAAAAAAATAGTTAAGCACAAGAGCTGCTGATTGGTGGCTGCACATGTATGAATCATGTTATTGGCTCACCCATGTACGTTGCTGTTTCTTCTCAACAAATGCTACCAAGAGAATGAAGCAAATTCTCTAATAGAAGTACATTAATAAGTTATTTAAAATTGTATTCTCCATCTAAATCATGAAAAAAAAAATTGACTTCCAAGATAACTTAATATCTAAGAAATATTAACCAGGTCTGCATACCAGATTCTGCGAGGCCATGCAGGAGCTATTAGAATTACCGACACTCTCTCCTGTTTGATACGAGCAATGATTCGTGGAAGGAACGCAAACGGAGGAAACAGGTATGCCAGATCGAAATTCCAAGGAACCGCCAGAGCATCTATCAGAGCTGCCTGCGGATCTCTTGACCTTGAACCGTACCTTGGAAGCTTGACGTTCTGCCGAGACGCCATCAGATCCAACTCCGGCACCCCCCACTTGAGGGTTAACCTGGAGAACACCTCCAGATGGAGAGCCCACTACCCGGGATGAAATGTCTGTCTGCTCAGGAAATCTGCCTCCCAGTTGTCTACTCCTGGAATGTGGATGGCAGATAGACAACAATTGTGAGCTTCCACCCACTGAATAATCCGAGACACCTCCTTCATGGCTAAGGAACTCCGAGTTCCTCCCTGGTGGTTGATGTAAGCTACTGAGGTGATATTGTCTGATTGGAACCTGATAAACCGGGCTAAGGACAACTGAGGCCAAGCCATCAGAGCATTGTAAATCGCTCTCAACTCCAAGATGTTTATAGGAAGAACAGACTCCTCCCGAGTCCATAGTCCCTGTACTCTTAACGAGTCCCAGACTGCTCCCCAGCCTAGCAGACTGGCGTCCGTGGTCACGATCACTTAGGAAGGTCTCCGGAAGCATGTGCCCTGAGACAGATGCTCCTGAGAAAGCCACCACGGAAGAGAGTCTCTTGTTGACTGGTCTAGAGTTATCCTCTGAGACAGATCCGAATGATCTCCGTTCCATTGCCTGAGCATGCATAACTGCAGAGCTCTGAAATGGAATCGAGCAAAAGGAATGATGTCCATGGAAGCAACCATCAGACCAATTACCTCCATACATTGAGCTACTGATGGCAGAACAGTAGACTGAAGAGAGAGGCAAGAGAAAAGTATCTTGGATTTTCTGACCTGTGTCAGAAATTTTTTCATAGACAGGGACTCTATTAAAGTCCCTAAGAACACCACCCTTGTAGCTGGAACAAGGGAACTCTTTCCCAGATTGACTTTCCAACAGTGGGAACGTAAAAAAGACAACAAGATCTCTGTATGAGAGTTTGCTTGTTGAAAAGATGGCGCCTGAACCAATATGTTGTCCAAGTATGGCACCACTGCAATACCCCGAGACCTGATCACTGCTAAAAGAGCACCCAGAACCTTTGAGAAAATTCTGGGAGCTGTGGCAAGACCAAACAGAAGAGCCACAAATTGAAAGTGATTGTCTAGAAAGTCAAATCTTAGGAATTTGTGATGAGTCCTGTGGATGGGAACATGAAGATATGCGTCATTCAGGTCTATGGTCGTCATGAACTGACCCTCTTGAACCAAAGGAAGAATGGAACGGATGGTTTCCATCTTGAAGGATGGTACCCTAAGAAACTTGTTGAGACACTTTAGGTCTAAAATGGGGTAAAAAGTTCCCTCTTTCTTGGGAACCACAAACAGATTTGAATAAAATCCTAGACCCTGTTCCCTTACTGGAACTGGAACAATCACTCCCAGGGAGGAAAGGTCCTAAACGCAGTTCAAGAATGCCTCTTTTTTTACCTGATCTGCAGATAATCTTAAGAGGTGAAATCTGCCCCTGGGAGGGAAAGCTTTGAATTCTATTTTGTAACCCTGAGATACTATGTTCACAACCCAAGGATCTGGGACATCTCGTATGCAGGCTTGACAAAACAGGGAAAGTCTGCCCCCCACTTGATCCGACCCTGGACTGGGAGCAGAGCCTTCGTGCTGACTTAGAATCAGCTGTGGGCTTTTTAGACCGCTTCCCCTTGTTCCAAGACTGACTAGGTTTCCAAAACTTGCACTGCTCCTGCTTGGAAGAGGAAGAAGAAGACTTCTGATCTCAGAAATTATTTCTGCCAGACTAGGACCAAACAAGGGTTTACCCTTGTAAGGAAGCGCCAGAAGCTTGGACTTGGAGGAAACATCAGCTGACCAAGATTTAAGCCACAAAGCCCTGCGGGCTAAAACAGTGAAGCCAGACAACTTGGCTCCCAGTCTAATAACTTGCATGTTAGCTTTAGAAATAAAGGAATTGGCTAATTTAAGAACCCTGATCCGATTCTGGATTTCCTCCAATGGAGTCATTCAGACAAGGCATCGCACCAATAAGATGCTGCACTTGCTACTGTGGCAAAACAAACAGCAGGTTGCCATTGAAGACCTTGATGAACATACATTCTTTTAAAATAAGTATCCAGCTTCTTGTCCATAGGTTCCTTAAAAGAACAGCTATCCTCTAAGGATCGTAGTTATCTTAGCCAGAGTAGAAAATAGCCCCCTATACTTTAGGCACCGTGTGCCAAGAATCCTTAACAGAGTCAGCAACAGGAAACATATTTTTAAAAATGGAAGAAGGGGAAAAAGGAATCCCTGGCTTCTCCCATTCCTGTGAAATAATCTCCATCACACGGTCAGGAACAGGAAACACTTCCACAGAGGAAGGAATATCATAGTAACTATTAAGTTTACTAGACTCCTTAGAATTGACAACGACAGATGAATCGGAGTTGTCCAAAGTGGCTAATACCTACTTTAACAATACACGGAGGTGTTCAAGCTTAAATCTGAAGTTTACTTCTTGAGTATTAGGCAAAGGAGAAACACTGTCAGAGAATCAAAAAATTTCCCCCTCAGAGGCTACCGAGGTATCCTCCCCTTCAAACTTATGTGGGAGGGCAACCTGCATATCAGCTAAAACTGACACCTTGCTGTCAAATAAAGGTTTAGATTTCCTCTTGCGTTTGCCCAAAACAGGAAAAGCAGATAATGCTGAGGATACCGCAGAAGATAACTGTGCAGCAAAATCTGCAGGCAAAAATACTCCTCCAGAAGGTCGAGAGGAACCGCAGGGCACTGCATATGACACCAATAAGGCTTGGGACGTTTGAGGAGAAAGCTGAGGCATTGCCTGAACAGCATCATCCTGAGAGACATTAGGCTCAGAACATCTTATATTTACATTTTAAAGTCTTATCTAGACATGAGGAACAGAATTGCATAGGCAACACAATCTGGTTCTCCAAACATAATAGACAATTGTCCATAGGAACAGACTCCTGCTCCATGACCCAAATACAAATCACCAGAATGATAGAAAAATAAAAAAAACTTTTTTTTTTTTTTATATTTTCTAATACTTAAAATTTAAGGGTACTGACACTTAAAACTCCGAAACGAAAAAACGTTAGAAAAAACCACCCTTAACTTACAACCTCAACATCTCAGCAGAACTGAGGTGCCTAGAAAATGCTGACAAACACAAAGCACTCACAGGATAAATTGTGCCGATATCACAGACACAGCAGACACCGCTCAAATGCAACTCCACAGAGCGGAAGCAGGAAGATCATGTGACCAGCTGAACTGAAAGAGCGCAATAAACTAAAAGCGCACGAAAACAAGCCGAAAATATCCCACAGTAAAAAAGACCATTACTGCTTCACATGACAGTTTCAAAATCAACTGAAACCACCCTCCTTAAAAATATATACAGCACTAAAAAACACCCCAGGGCTGCAATAAAATAAATAACCCCCAGGAAAAATAATGCACAAAAATAAAAAATGAGTCACAACTATAAGTTTAACTCCTTCATGCCCACAGGAAGGAATAACCAAGTCTCTAATCACACACAGAAAACGCCCCTGCATACTGGCTACAATGAAATCCTAACTAAGGATTATAAATGTCCCAAATAGAAAGCAGAGAAAGTTCCACACCTACAAGACAAAAGCACTTACCTGCAGTCTAGCTGTCCGGCAGGAAGACAGCTTACCGGGTGTGAAAGGACACATTTTACTTACAGAGACCTGTAGAAAAAAACAAAGAACACCTAACTCTGTTTCCTAACATATTGCAGCCCTAGGTGTAGAAAGCCAAAGTAAGCACAACCTTACAACTTCCTAACTGCTTACAAAACCACCACTACTCTACTGCAGAGACTGACGTGGACTCATCTAAACCCCAAATCCTTGCTTGCAGAATTCATTTCTTCAGACACCAAACTTCAAGTCCTACATTAACAGAGGCAAAGAGAATGACTGGGGATTATGGGTAGAGGAGTGATACTTAAAGGGACATAATACTCATATGCTAAATCACTTGAAACTGATGCAGTATAACTGTAAAAAGTTGACAGGAAAATATCACCTGAGAATCTCTATGTAAAAAAGGAATATATTTTACCTCACAATTTCCTCAGATCACCAGAGTAAGTGCCGTGTAAAAAAAATATACTTCAGCTGCTGTCCAGCTGCAGGTAAAAAAAAAAAAATTAACAGCAGCCAATCAGCATCAACAGTGCTGAGGTCATGAACTGTTTTACTGTGATCTCATGAGATTTCACTTATCTATCATGAAATTTCATAGTAAACTTCCTTAAACTGAATAGGGAAATAACATGAGTGTGGACAGGCAAACTGATTTGCTACTTAAAGGGACAGTCTACACCAAAAATGTTCTTATTTAAAAAGATAGATAATCCCTTTAAAAAGCATTCCCTGTTTTTGCATAACCAACAGTTATATTAATATGCTTTTTACCTCTGTGATTACCTTGTATTTAAGCCTCTGCCGACAGCCTCCTTATCTAAGTGCTTTTGACAGACATGCAGTGTAATCAATCAGTGAAGACTCCTAAATAACTTTACGGGAGTGAGCACAATGTTATCTATATGACACACATGAACTAACACTGTCTAACTGTGAAAAACTTCCAAAATGCTCTGAGCTAAGAGGCGGTTTTCAACGGTTTAGAAATCAGTTTGAGCCTAGCTAGGTTTAGCTTTTCAAAAATACCACCAAGGGAACAAAGCAAATTTGATGATAAAAGTAAATTGGAAAGTTGTTTAAAATTGCATGCCCTATCTGAATCATGAAAGTTTAGTTTTGACTTTACTGTCCCTTTAAAGTCCTTTACAATGGGGTGTGAATACTAAGGACATTTTGAGGTAAAATATCTTTCTTTTTTACATAGAGATGCTCAGGTGATATTTTCTAGTCAGCTTTTTACAGCTATGCTGCATCACTTTCAAGTGTTTCAACATTTGGGTATCATGGTCCTTTAACAGCTTTGCTGTGGTGCGCTTTGCCTCCTCCTGGCCAGAGTGATATTCCCACTAGTAATTGAATGATGTTGTGGACTCTCCATATCTTAGGAAATAAATAATAATAATCTCACTTCATCAACTTTCAAAGTAAACCAGTTTCAAGCCTGAGGTGTTTTTAAGTGTCTATAAAATAAAAAATAAGTACAAACATGTAATACAGACAGAAAAGCAGTAAGCTAGAAAGGTACAGAACAGAAAGTAAGCCGGTCATGCAACAGACCAGGGATTTTTAATATTTTCCAACAATTTATGTCACCTACTTCCTAGTGAGTACAGAAATGACAAAGTTTCAGTCAATTCAACGGGAAACTTAAGTCTAATCACTCGAGTTCCAGACATCTTAACAACTGTTTCTGAAATCATTTACTAGGAAATATATGTTGCTTCTACATCTTGAATTCATCAGACTAGCAAACAATTTCATCAAGAAACCTGGAAAACGGCAAAACAGCTGTTGGACATGAAGTTTTAGAAATGCAAGCCTGAAAAACAATCAAGTGTGCAGACAAAGGGAAATATAAAGATTATGTTTTTCTATATCTGGAAATTAGACTTAACAGGGCTCATACGTCCAATGGAAAATGTAGTGCGTAATCATTTACTACAACCAGCTGGTGTTTTCCAAGCAAAAGCACTCTATGGCCCATATTTATCAAAGACCACCATTCCAGCAAGTATCTGCTGCCAGTAGTTGTAGTTGCACAAGCAGCCTGACCAGAATGATTTACCTCCGCCACCGCAGCTACTTAACTAGCGTTTCATGCCTGCTCGGACCTCAAAGCTTCATAAATGGGGCCCTATGTGTCTATACCGAAAAGCTAGTGGCTCTCATTTGTTTGTATTATTTGTAAATCAATTAATACATTTTAAAAATAAATGTTTATGTCATTGCCTTGAAAATGATTAAACCACTTGTTTTTTGTAAGGTTTAAAAATTGTAAAGTGGCTTTATCTTTTAAGTTAAAGAGGCATTTAAATTAAAAATGTAATTCTTTAAAAATATTTAAAGGGACATTATAACCAAATGTTGAAGCACTTGAAAAATATACTGCATTGCTGTATAAAGCCGATTCGAAAATATCACCTGAACATCTCTTTGTAAAGAAGGAAGATATTCCTCAGTAGCCACATCTCATTGTAAAGGAAACAGCCAATCATGATGCTAGTCCCTTGGACATGCAAGGGAGCGTGCATGTGGCATGTGCAGGCACAATCATGTTATTTCTCTCCTCAGTTTACTATGAAATTTCACGAAAATTTCAGTGAAATCTCATGAGATCACAGTAAAGTAATGCATGACCTCAGCAATGGTGATGGGCTTTTTTAAAAAAAATGTACTTGATGCTGGACAGTAGCTGAAGGATAGCTGTTCACAAAGCATTTATTATCGTAAGCTGAGGAAATTTCCTTTTTAACATAGAGATGTTAAGTTGATATTTTCTTGTCAGCTTTTTACAGATTTGCTGCATCACTTTCATGTGATTTAGCATATGGGTATTATGTCCCTTTAATTAAAAAAAAATATACTTACAATGCAAAATATATTAATTTCATAGAATTTGAAAAAAAAAAAGTGTTTGTTCCACTATACCAAGTATATGAAGCTCAAATTATAATTTACTCTTGCACATGCACTAGCATTCCCCCTCGACTAGACTACTTAATCATGTATTATCTTAAAGAGGCATTAGGGTCGATTTATCAAGCTTCGGCGGACAGGAGAGTACATATGTGCCCCTGTCCACTGCAACTCGCCTCTGGCGGGCTGAATTCCGCTTCTCAAAAACCCTCAAAGATGTTGCAGCATTTCGCTCCCTGCTGGCGAGCTTTTGATCATAAGACCATAACTTTTTTAGATACAACAGAGAAACATTTTGAGTATGGTGTCCCTATGGTGTTCATAAAAAAAAATATACGAGCAAGAATACGAGGTTGATTTTTTACACAAAAGCAGGTGGTGTTCAATGCCTCCAATCTATAAAATTACTCAAAACAATTGATATTAAAGGGACATAAAAGTGCTAAATCAAAATGTTCTAATCGGTTACGTTTCATTATTACATTGTTCCTTCCATATAACTGTGTTTAATCCCCTCTGCAGAGGTTAAAACACACATACCTCCCCCATCATTTACCGGTGGATTTACGGGATGCAGGAGGTTAAAAGAGCCCATTGGAATTTTATGGGCAGGGTTGCAGACAGACCATAGGCGTGATACATACAGTCCCCTTCAACAGACACTTAAAGTGAATGTAAATTTTGATGCTTAAGTGCCCGGTTTTTAAAAATGCGATTAAAAACAGGGGCACTTTAATTCATCAAAATTTACATTTTACTCCTGTTGTGAAAAAAAAAACTTGCCTTTTAATCTTGACAGCTGCTCCAGCTTCCTCCGCCCGTTGCAAAGCCTCTTCCTAGGTCTAAAATGAGGAATCTGGCTTCCCCCAATCACGGCGTTGAATCAGACACGGATTCCCCCAGGATTGGAGGATGACCGATCCATAATTTCTGACGCCAGAAATGGCTTGCGACGACCGAGGGAAGCTGGAGCGGCTGTCAAGATTAAAAGGTAAGTATTTTTTTACACGAGTGAAAATGTAAATTTTGATGAATTAAAGTGCCCCTGTTTTTAATCAAATTTTTTAAAAAACGGGCACTTTAGCATCAAAATTTACATTCACTTTAAATCAAAATTTCATGATTCAGATAGAGTATGCCTTTTTAAGAGACTTTCCAATTTACTTCCATTATCAAATTGTGCAGTTTTTTTATATGCACACTTTTCTGTGGCACCAAGTCCTACAGAGCATGTGCAAGAGTTCACAGTGTATACATATAAGTCTGTGATTGGCTGATGGCTATCACATGATACAAGGGGCATGCAAATAAAAGACAATTTTGAAATCTGTTAGAAAAAAAAAATCTTTCTTTCATGTAATTGGCAAGAGTCCATGAGCAAGTGACGTATGGGATATACAATTCTACCAGGAGGGGCAAAGTTTCCCAAACCTCAAAATGCCTATAAATACACCCTCACCACACCCACAATTCAGTTTTACAAACTTTGCCTCCTATGGAGGTGGAAGGCCGGACCTACTGTCTCAAGGTCCGTTTTTCCATCAGGATCTCAAATCATTAAATTTGAAGGTATGGAAATTGAACGCTTAGTATTAAGTCATAGAGGTTTCTCTGACTCAGTAATTAATACTATGTTACAAGCTCGTAAATCTGTCTCTAGGAAGATTTATTATCGAGTTTGGAAGATTTACATTTCATGGTGTTCTTCTCATAAATTCTCTTGGCATTCTTTTAGAATTCCTAGAATTTTACAGTTTCTCCAGGATGGTTTGGATAGGAGTTTGTCTGCAAGTTCCTTGAAGGGACAAATCTCTGCTCTTTCTGTTTTATTTCACAGAAAGATTGCTAAACTTCCTGATATTCACTCTTTTGTACAGGCTTTAGTTCGAATTAAGCCCGTCATTAAATCAATTTCTCCTCCTTGGAGTCTTAATTTGGCTTTGAAGGCGTTACAGGCTCCTCCTTTTGAGTCTATGCATTTTTTGGATATTAAACTACTTTCTTGGAAAGTGTTGTTCCTTTTGGCTATCTCTTCTGCTAGAAGAGTTTCTGAGCTATCTGCTCTTTCTTGTGAATCTCCTTTTCTGATTTTTCATCAGGATAAGGCGGTTTTGCAGACTTCATTTGAATTTTTACCTAAGGTTGTGAATTCTAACAACATTAGTAGAGAAATTGTTGTCCCTTCCTTGTGTCCTAATCTTAAGAATCCTTTGGAAAGATCCTTACATTCTTTGGATGTGGTAAGAGCTTTAAAATATTATGTTGAAGCTACTAAAGATTTCAGGAAGACTTCTAGTCTATTTGTTATATTTTCTGGTCCTAGGAAAGGTCAGAAGGCCTCTGCTATTTCCTTGGCCTCTTGGTTAAAGCTTTTGATTCATCAATCTTATTTGGAGTCGGGTCAAGCCCCGCCTCAGAGAATTACAGCTCATTCTACTAGATCAGTCTCCACTTTGTGGGCATTTAAGAATGAAGCTTCAGTTGATCAGATTTGCAAAGCAGCGACTTGGTCCTTTTTGCATACATTTACTAAATTCTACCGTTTTGATGTATTTGCTTCTTCTGAAGCAGTCGTTGGTAGAAAAGTTCTTCAGGCAGCTGTTTCAGTTTGATTCTTCTGCTGCTGTTTTAAGTTTTTCTTTTCTTCATGAGAATAACTTATATTTGGGTTGTGGATTATTTTTTCAGCATTTGGCTGTTGTTTATTTTTTATCCCTCCCTCTCTAGTGACTCTTGCGTGGAGTTCCACGTCTTGGGTATTTGATATCCCATACGTCAATAGCTCATGGACTCTTGCCAATTACATGAAAGAAAACATAATTTATGTAAGAACTTACCTGATAAATTAAATTCTTTCATATTGGCAAGAGTCCATGAGGTCCACCCTTTTTATGGTGGTTATGATTTTTTTTGTATAAAGCACAATTATTTCCAAATTCCTTAGTTGATGCTTTTTACTCCTTTCTTTATCACCCCACTACTTGGCTATTCGTTAAACTGAATTGTGGGTGTGGTGAGGGGTGTATTTATAGGCATTTTGAGGTTTGGGAAACTTTGCCCCTCCTGGTAGGATTGTATATCCCATACGTCACTAGCTCATGGACTCTTGCCAATATGAAAGAAATTAATTTATCAGGTAAGTTCTTACATAAACTATGTTATTGCTTGTTAAAATTCAGAGTAAGTCCTATTGCATTGTCTATTTATTATGCACTTTTTGATTTTGTAATTCTACTGTATTTAACAATGAACAGCTATGGTTGGGTAGCAGGCCAGTTGGGAGGTATGAAGTCATATACAAGCCATAGTGCAAAAACACAATGCTCTAAGACATTAGAACATTTTCTTTTTGCACTATAAAGAACCATTAAATGAGTGAAAAAGCTACATGCAAACAACTTATGCAATCAGCATAAATTACTGATTCATTCAGCTGCCATTACTTTACTTTTACATTGACAGCATACTATGTGTTTCTTCTTACCTTTGAAAACCTCTAGGAAATGTCAGATTCCCTTGTTTCATATAAGCATGTATGTTTAAAATGGATTGGAACAGGGCAAATGCATACAATGTACAGGTCTTCTAATGGATTACAATGGATTGAATGCTACAAAAGTATACCTAAACTCCAACAACTTAAAATTCAGAGTGTTATTAAGCTGCCCACAATGTGCCCTTACCGATTTATTAAAATTGACCCTAAAACCAACTACTTATAATTCTTCTCATGTCCAAATTGGTACATTCTGCGGTTTGTTTTCACAAAAGAATTAATTGATGTAACAAATATAATGGCCTAGTCTATCAGCTTATTTAGCTAAACTATTTAGCTAATTGTACCTCCTGCAAAATTTCAATGATAGCTTTCTCTTTGCTTATCCAAGCTCACCAACGCCTTTCTTTGGTGTCTTTTGTAAACATTCTGTTACACAAGACAACATTTTAGATACCGCACATACTATTCTATATTTTAGAGCAACCAGTTGACATACTTTGTTCCTTGTTCTCATAGATCTAATACAGTTGATCCATCAGAAATGTTGCCAAGGAAGAAATAAAGGATGACGACCTAAAGTGACCACAAAGTCAAAATTAAACTTTGATGATTCAGATAAAGTAGACCATGCAATTTAAAATAAAACTTTGGTGTTTACAATCGGTGGCTACACACAGACACCTCTTGTCACTGGCTCAACAGATGTGTTCAGCTAGCTCCTAGTAGTACATTGCTGCTCCTGACCCTATCTAGTATATGCTCTACAACAAAAAATACCAAAAGAACAAAGCAAATTTGATAAAAGAAGTAAATTAGAAATTAGTGTAAAACTGCATGCTCTGTCTGAATCATGAAAGAGAAATTTTTGGCGTTACTGTCTCTTTAAACTGCTGTTATTTTTACCACAAATAACACAACTGTTCCACAATATGTGATCAGACTTCAAATAGCCATAAACTGGACGTTATATTGAATGAAATACTAACGACAGAATTAATGGAATCTAAGGTGAATCACTCATCTTCAAGTTCCCCCTAATGAACCTTAAATTAGAAAGTGTGAAGACATCAAGTCTTTGTCTATTGTGCCAGATAGACAAGAACACTGCTTTCTTACCAGATTTCTCAGATTTCTCTTTCAGCTCCTGAAGTTCCTCGCACTGTGCAGTTAACTGCTTGACCCGCTTCCGAAGCTGAGAAACCTCCTCTTCCTTCAACTCCATGGTCTCATGCATTTGTCGTTTTGTTTCTGCAATGACCATGCCCTAAGCAGAAATCAGTGAAAATAGTAAATGGATAATAGAAAGTGTAATTAAAATTGCATGAAGATAGCTTTTAAAAGTGACATTGAATATTCTGCTCAGCAGCTGTAAGGCTTGCGCGGATTGGTGGGGTCATGTGACTACCGCTCCTGATCAGCCAACCAGCTTGACAAATAGAAAGCATTATTTAACAAATTAGTTTGTGTAGCTTTGCCATACAGAGTGTCCCTTTTATGTTTTTTTCAGTATCATGTCTGTATATTAATGTCTGTATTAAAATTATCCAGTATTAAGATTCAATTAACTTTTCAAATATTTGATTTAAATACAAACCATAACATAAGAAAAGATGAAATACATTTTTTAAGGGGGTGCTACGTCAATGCCTATACATTACTGTTTAAACATTACATATAATTATCAAAATCAATATTTTCTACATATTAAAAGAGAAGATATATATTATTAATGGCCCACTCCATCTTGAATCTTCTTGCCGCATAAGATGATACAGTTTGCTATGAAGAAGACTTTGCATGCCAAAGATAAATACTATCATCTAAAAATATGAAAACATTTTAGAGTCTATAATGTCTTGAAAATGTGTACCAGATGCAATACTGAACAAAAACCTATTAGGTTAGCTAATTTAAACAAGAAAAGAATGAAGGAAAATATTTGCATTCATAAAATCGTGAAAATGAGTTCCCTATGAATTCCCAGAGGGAACATCATTTCTACAGATATCCATGTTTTTCTTGGTTCTTAAAAATGTGTGATTGATTTTTGTTTAACTTAACTGAAATATTTATTATGATCAGTGGGGAACCACGTTGCGAGATTCACTATGGTTTGTGAAATAAACACTAATAATGGAGGGCCCAAACAGATCATCACCTTGGTATAGTGTGGATAAGAAAATGTCAAGAGCTGGTGACATAAAACAGAATTGCGTGTTTACCTTATCTTGTTCAAGCTGTTCCACCAAATTCTTAGCATCACGCAGCTGGGTAATCAGCTTGGTCTTCTCACTAGTGTGAAGTTCCTAGAATTCCAGACACGTTATTTGGCTAATACTCTAGTAATTAGAATTCTCTAGAATATTAACAGCAAGAATGAAGGCACCATTTTGAATAGCCATACAGTAGCAAAGCAAGATGGTGATGTACCACTGTAATCAAGGACAGCAAACTGAGTACATGGGAGATACAGAATAATGTGCTCCATGAGGGCAACATCATTTCAAGTGAATAAATCTCATTAAACCTATTTTATAAATATATTGTCAAAATCATATAGCAAGATATATATATATATATATATATATATATATATATATATATATATATATATATATATATATATCTTACTTAGAATACTAGTAGGCAAAATGAGTTTGAAATCAGACTCATACTTCCCTAGTGTTTAATATCCTTTAACTAGCCACATTTTTTTTCCATAATGAACACATTCTCTCTTTTTACTAAATATTTATCGAATGCTCTTTCATTTGTACGTCCTTTTTTCTTAAGTGTTTGTATGCATTTCACCTTGAGAATTCTCTAGGGAGTAGAACTTTAAAGGGACATTAAATAATTTGAGATTGAAACAGAAAATGTTTACTTATATGTAGTAAAAATATTTTGCTTACTTATATGTAGTAAATAACAATATTTGCCCTCTTTTTCTGTAATTTATTTTCATAAAAGTATGGGATTTCACACAGTCACTGGAAGCACACTCCAGTAACCCATAGCTGTCCCTGATTGGCTTCAGCAAAGTAGGAAACCTATTTTACAATATTATGGTGCCCAACTGTTTTATGGACACTAAAACTCATCACTTAGGGGGTAAATATTGTGTAGACTGTACCCCTATGTTGGCCGTTGTTAATCCCTTAAAGGGACAGTAAATTTACAGAATAATGTTATATAATTCATTAGCGGTAACTTCATAAATTAAAAGCATTGCAAGTTTTTTTGTGTGTAAAGTCCCACTCCAGGCTCTACTAAGCAGGTCTTGGATTTCCAAAGCGCTTTGCAGGCTCGCTGGCTAGTCCCAGCACGCCCGATCACACTATTGGACAAAATGTAGCTCGCTCCCGCTCTGGTCTAGTAGAGGGAGTGAGCTACATTCAGTTACCGCTAAGATAATGTTATATAATTCTGCTCTATGGAGAGATACTATTTAGGGATGCGTACCCTTAGCTCTGCTCATGATCTTCTATGCTCCTCCCCTCTTGTTACTTCCTCACATTCCCGTTTACAGAAGTTCTATATACTGGCTCCCATCTTGGCTCTTCACAAGACTCTCCCCTAGTTTTAACAGCTTCAAGCGCTCCCTAAAGACTCTACTATTTAGGGATGCATATAACCTACACTAACCTTTCCCAACTCCATTGCTTTACCGTTGAACCCCTTAGAATGTAAGCCTATGAGCCCAGCTGTTTATAGATAAGATAAAAACACCTTCATAAGAGCCGACTACAACAATGCAACTCACGGCAGGGCCCTCTACCCATTTGATCCCTATAATTGCTACCTTGAATACCGCCTATGTTTATAGCGCTGTGGAATCTGTTGTGCTCTACAAATACCTGATAATAATAAAAATAAAATAATAATGCTGTGCCGAATGCCAGAATGTGAGGCTATCCAGCAACAGTGCAGTAACAGTCAAAGTATTACTATTACTTTGTATATAATCACAGTGATTGTGTACTTAAAATGTAGCATAGATACTGGCATGCTGCAATGCACGCTGATATCAGGCTCAATAAGCTATCACTGGATGACTCAGGAGGCAGTCCAGTAATGCCCAATAAAGTGCCCCCATTGTCATGTGATCACTGTGACAGTCCGTAAATATAAGTCAATTAAGTTTTTCTGCAAAGTATCATATCATTAAAAGATGATCATAAAATACATTCATTAATATTTTATTCATACATTACTTTAATTAGACTTGTATATAAGATAAAAAACATAAAACATCTACAGATGGTATCTTTTACAACCTCAAAGCAGGATTATTTGATCATAGGCTCACCGTTCCACGGACACTCCTTATATAAAGTGGCTTGCTGTCTGGGAGCCTATTTAATGCAAGAACTAAATTGATGACAGCCCCTCCAGCACTGGAAAAATTCAGCAGCATTATCTGTAGAGCAGTGCTACAGAACTGGTAGCTTCTGCATAACTACTAGGTAAAATCAGATGCTGTTAACCCAATGGTGGGCAAAATAGCAGCAATATATTGAAGCACTCTTGTATGCCGAGTGAGGATTAAGGGCTTGATTTATCAAGCTATGGCAGACAGGGGGTACTTATGTGCCCCTGTCTGCTGCAGTTCGCCTCTGGCGTACAGAATGCCGTTGGCGGAATTCAGCATTGCACAAGAGCGCTATTTTGTGCTCTTGTACAATGCCGCCCCCTGCCCGCGCAGGAGCTGTCAATTTCCCAGTCGAACGAGATCGGGGAGATTGAAATTCTCCATCTAAGAGTTGGAGAAGAGATAAATATGTGAGAACCTGCAGTCGAAGACAAGGAGAAGGCATGATAAATCGTGAGGAAGTGTCTGGCAGTTGTGAAGGAAGAGAACACAGCGCAAAGAGAAAAAGTGCAGCGGTATGCCCTGCATCAATCTGCTTCAAAAGAGTAATGCCAGACTGGAGGTGCTCTGATCTAGCACATATTTAGCGTTTAATGTGCTTTGCTTTGTATTCGTTTTTTTATCCCCTGTATGCTGCTGCAGGGAAGAGACAGCTCGAGTATTGTTTATCTTATTGTTTCTTTTTTACCTTGTTTTTACCAGTTTAAAATCAGGTAAAGTAATTAATTAAAGTTCATTGCAAAGTCTTTCTTTTGTATTTTTTTTAATCAATTAAATATTGTACTTTTGAAGTTAATATCCATTTAAAAAACAGAATTTATGCTTACCTGATAAATTACTTTCTCCAACGGTGTGTCCGGTCCACGGCGTCATCCTTACTTGTGGGATATTCTCTTCCCCAACAGGAAATGGCAAAGAGCCCAGCAAAGCTGGTCACATGATCCCTCCTAGGCTCCGCCTTCCCCAGTCATTCGACCGACGTAAAGGAGGAATATGCATAGGAGAAATCATATGATACCGTGGTGACTGTAGTTAGAGAAAATAATTCATCAGACCTGATTAAAAAACCAGGGCGGGCCGTGGACCGGACACACCGTTGGAGAAAGTAATTTATCAGGTAAGCATAAATTCTGTTTTCTCCAACATAGGTGTGTCCGGTCCATGGCGTCATCCTTACTTGTGGGAACCAATACCAAAGCTTTAGGACACGGATGATGGGAGGGAGCAAATCAGGTCACCTAGATGGAAGGCACCACGGCTTGCAAAACCTTTCTCCCAAAAATAGCCTCCGAAGAAGCAAAAGTATCAAATTTGTAAAATTTGGTAAAAGTGTGCAGCGAAGACCAAGTCGCTGCCTTACATATCTGATCAACAGAAGCCTCGTTCTTGAAGGCCCATGTGGAAGCCACAGCCCTAGTGGAGTGAGCTGTGATTCTTTCAGGAGGCTGCCGTCCGGCAGTCTCATAAGCCAATCGGATGATGCTTTTAAGCCAAAAAGAGAGAGAGGTAGAAGTTGCTTTTTGACCTCTCCTTTTACCAGAATAAACAACAAACAAGGAAGATGTTTGTCTGAAATCCTTTGTAGCCTCTAAATAGAATTTTAGAGCACGAACTACATCCAAATTGTGCAACAAACGTTCCTTCTTTGAAACTGGATTCGGACACAAAGAAGGCACAACTATCTCCTGGTTAATATTTTTGTTAGAAACAACTTTCGGAAGAAAACCAGGTTTAGTACGCAAAACCACCTTATCTGCATGGAACACCAGATAATGAGGAGAACACTGCAGAGCAGATAACTCTGAAACTCTTCTAGCAGAAGAAATTGCAACCAAAAACAAAACTTTCCAAGATAATAACTTAATATCTACGGAATGTAAGGGTTCAAACGGAACCCCTTGAAGAACTGAAAGAACTAAATTGAGACTCCAAGGAGGAGTCAAAGGTTTGTAAACAGGCTTGATTCTAACCAGAGCCTGAACAAAAGCTTGAACATCTGGCACAGCCGCCAGCTTTTTGTGAAGTAAAACAGATAAAGCAGAAATCTTTCCCTTCAAAGAACTTGCAGATAATCCTTTCTCCAAACCCTCTTGTAGAAAGGATAGAATCTTAGGAATTTTTATCTTGTTCCATGGGAATCCTTTAGATTCGCACCAACAGATATATTTTTTCCATATTTTATGGTAAATTTTTCTAGTTACAGGCTTTCTAGCCTGAATAAGAGTATCAATGACAGAATCTGAGAACCCACGCTTTGATAAAATCAAGCGTTCAATCTCCAAGCAGTCAGTTGGAGTGAGGCCAGATTCGGATGTTCGAACGGACCTTGAACAAGAAGGTCCCGTCTCAAAGGTAGCTTCCATGGTGGAGCCGATGACATATTCACCAGGTCTGCATACCAAGTTCTGCGTGGCCACGCAGGAGCTATCAAGATCACCGAAGCCCTCTCCTGATTGATCCTGGCTACCAGCCTGGGAATGAGAGGAAACGGTGGGAATACATAAGCTAGGTTGAAGGTCCAGGGCGCTACTAGTGCATCTACTAGAGTCGCCTTGGGATCCCTGGATCTGGACCCGTAGCAAGGAACCTTGAAGTTCTGACGAGACGCCATCAGATCCATGTCTGGAATGCCCCATAATTGAGTTATTTGGGCAAAGATTTCCGGATGGAGGTCCCACTCCCCCGGATGAAATGTCTGACGACTCAGAAAATCCGCTTCCCAATTTTCCACTCCTGGGATGTGGATTGCAGACAAGTGGCAGGAGTGAATCTCCGCCCATTGAATTATTTTGGTCACTTCTTCCATCGCCAGGGAACTCCTTGTTCCCCCCTGATGGTTGATATATGCAACAGTCGTCATGTTGTCTGATTGAAACCTTATGAATTTGGCCTTTGCTAGTTGAGGCCAAGCCTTGAGAGCATTGAATATCGCTCTCAGTTCCAGAATGTTTATCGGGAGAAGAGATTCTTCCCGAGACCATAGACCCTGAGCTTTCAGGGGTTCCCAGACCGCGCCCCAGCCCACCAGACTGGCGTCGGTCGTGACAATGACCCACTCTGGTCTGCGGAAGCTCATCCCTTGTGACAGGTTGTCCAGGGTCAGCCACCAACGGAGTGAATCTCTGGTCCTCTGATCTACTTGGATCGTCGGAGACAAGTCTGTATAATCCCCATTCCACTGTCTGAGCATGCACAGTTGTAATGGTCTTAGATGAATTCGCGCAAAAGGAACTATTTCCATTGCCGCAACCATCAAACCTATTACTTCCATGCACTGCGCTATGGAAGGAAGAAGAACAGAATGAAGTACTTGACAAGAGCTTAGAAGTTTTGATTTTCTGGCCTCTGTCAGAAAAATCTTCATTTCTAAGGAGTCTATTATTGTTCCCAAGAAGGGAACTCTTGTTGACGGGAATAGAGAACTTTTTTCTACGTTCACTTTCCACCCGTGAGATCTGAGAAAGGCTAGGACAATGTCCGTATGAGCCTTTGCTTGTGGCAGAGACGACGCTTGAATCAGTATGTCGTCCAAGTAAGGTACTACTGCAATGCCCCTTGGCCTTAGCACCGCTAGAAGGGACCCTAGTACCTTTGTGAAAATTCTTGGAGCAGTGGCTAATCCGAATGGAAGTGCCACAAACTGGTAATGCTTGTCCAGAAAGGCGAACCTTAGGAACCGATGATGTTCCTTGTGGATAGGAATATGTAGATACGCATCCTTTAAATCCACCGTGGTCATGAATTGACCTTCCTGGATGGTAGGAAGAATTGTCCGAATGGTTTCCATTTTGAACGATGGAACCCTGAGAAATTTGGTTAGGATCTTGAGATCCAAAATTGGCCTGAATGTTCCCTCTTTTTTGGGAACTATGAACAGATTGGAGTAAAACCCCATCCCTTGTTCTCCTAATGGAACAGGATGAATCACTCCCATTTTTAACAGGTCTTCTACACAATGTAAGTGCCTGTCTTTTTATTTGGTCTGAAGACAATTGAGACCTGTGGAACCTTCCCCTTGGGGGTAGTTCCTTGAAATCCAGGAGATAACCTTGAGAAACTATTTCTAGCGCCCAAGGATCCTGAACATCTCTTGCCCAAGCCTGAGCGAAGAGAGAGAGTCTGCCCCCCACCAGATCCGGTCCCGGATCGGGGGCCAACATCTCATGCTGTCTTAGTAGCGGTAGCAGGCTTCTTGGCCTGCTTACCTTTGTTCCAGCCTTGCATCGGTCTCCAGGCTGGCTTGGTTTGAGAAGAATTACCCTCTTGCTTAGAGGATGTAGAATTTGAGGCTGGTCCGTTTCTGCGAAAGGGACGAAAATTTGGTTTATTTTTAGCCTTAAAAGACCTATCCTGAGGAAGGGCGTGGCCCTTTCCCCCAGTGATGTCTGAAATAATCTCTTTCAAGTCAGGGCCAAACAGCGTTTTCCCCTTGAAAGGGATGTTAAGCAATTTGTTCTTGGAGGACACATCCGCTGACCAAGACTTTAGCCAAAGCGCTCTGCGCGCCACAATAGCAAAACCTGAATTTTTCGCCGCTAATCTAGCTAATTGCAAAGTGGCGTCTAAGGTAAAAGAGTTAGCCAATTTAAGTGCTTGAACTCTGTCCATAACCTCCTCATAAGAAGATTCTTTATTGAGCGACTTTTCTAGTTCTTCGAACCAGAAACACGCTGCTGTAGTGACAGGAACAATGCATGAAATTGGTTGTAGAAGGTAACCTTGCTGAACAAACATCTTTTTAAGCAAACCCTCTAATTTCTTATCCATAGGATCTTTGAAAGCACAACTATCTTCTATAGGGATAGTAGTGCGTTTGTTTAGAGTAGAAACCGCCCCCTCGACCTTGGGGACTGTCTGCCATAAGTCCTTCCTGGGGTCTACCATAGGAAATAATTTCTTAAATATAGGGGGAGGGACAAAAGGTATGCTGGGCCTTTCCCATTCTTTATTTACAATGTCCGCCACCCGCTTGGGTATAGGAAAAGCTTCGGGGGGCACCGGGACCTCTAGGAACTTGTCCATCTTACATAATTTCTCTGGAATGACCAAATTGTCACAATCATCCAGAGTAGATAACACCTCCTTAAGCAGAGCGCGGAGATGTTCCAATTTAAATTTGAATGTAATAACGTCAGGTTCAGCTTGTTGAGAAATTTTTCCTGAATCTGAAATTTCTCCCTCAGACAAAACCTCCCTGACCCCTTCAGACTGGTGTAAGGGCATGTCAGAACCATTATCATCAGCGTCCTCATGCTCTTCAGTATTTAAAACAGAGCAGTCGCGCTTTCGCTGATAAGTGGGCATTTTGGCTAAAATGTTTTTAATAGAATTATCCATTACAGCCGTTAATTGTTGCATAGTAAGGAGGATTGGCGCACTAGATGAACTAGGGACCTCCTGAGTGGGCAAGACTGGTGTAGACATAGAAGGAGATGATGCAGTACCATGCTTACTCCCCTCACTTAAGGAATCATTTTGGGCAACATTATTATCAGTGGCATCATTGTCCCTACTTTGTTTGTCACATTCATCACATAAATTCAAATGGAGAGGAACCTTGGCTTCCGAACATACAGAACATCGTCTATCTGATGGTTCAGACATGTTAATAGGCATAAACTTGATAACAAAGCACAAAAAAACGTTTTAAAATAAAACCGTTACTGTCACTTTAAATTTTAAACTGAACACACTTTATTACTGAATATGTGAAAAAGTATGAAGGAATTGTTCAAAATTCACCAAAATTTCACCACAGTGTCTTAAAGCCTTAAAAGTATTGCACACCAAATTTGAAAGCTTTAACTCTTAAAATAACGGAACCGGAGCCGTTTTTACATTTAACCCCTATACAGTCCCTGGTATCTGCTTTGCTGCGACCCAACCAAGCCCAGAGGGGAATACGATACCAAATGACGCCTTCAATAAGCTTTTTCAGTGGATCTGAGCTCCTCACACATGCATCTGCATGCCTTGCTTCTCAAAAACAACTGCGCATTAGTGGCGCGAAAATGAGGCTCTGCCTATGACTAGAAAAGGCCCCCAGTGAAAAAGGTGTCCAATACAGTGCCTGCCGTTTTTTTAACACAATTCCCAAGATTAAAATAACTCTTCAAAGTTATAAACCATTAAATATGCTTATAAAGTAATCGTTTTAGCCCAGCAAAATGTCTACCAGTCTTTAAAGCCCTTGTGAAGCCCTTTATTCTTATATTTAAAACTAAGAAAATGGCTTACCGGATCCCATAGGGAAAATGACAGCTTCCAGCATTACCAAGTCTTGTTAGAAATGTGTCATACCTCAAGCAGCAAAGTCTGCCCACTGTTTCCCCCAACTGAAGTTACTTCATCTCAACAGTCCTGTGTGGAAACAGCCATCGATTTTAGTAACGGTTGCTAAAATCATCTTCCTCTTACAAACAGAAATCTTCATCTCTTTTCTGTTTCAGAGTAAATAGTACATACCAGCACTATTTTAAAATAACAAACTCTTGATTGAAGAATAAAACTACATTTAAACACCAAAAAACTCTAAGCCATCTCCGTGGAGATGTTGCCTGTGCAACGGCAAAGAGAATGACTGGGGAAGGCGGAGCCTAGGAGGGATCATGTGACCAGCTTTGCTGGGCTCTTTGCCATTTCCTGTTGGGGAAG
This sequence comes from Bombina bombina, assembly GCF_027579735.1. Lineage (NCBI taxonomy): Eukaryota > Metazoa > Chordata > Amphibia > Anura > Bombinatoridae > Bombina > Bombina bombina. The sequence continues at coordinate 527,423,825 of NC_069503.1, forward strand.
AGAATATCCCACAAGTAAGGATGACGCCGTGGACCGGACACACCTATGTTGGAGAAATGCAAACAGTTTTATTTCATACTACTACTACTTAGTCATAAAGGGAAATTAAGGGAGAGAGAATATTAAACGTTCGTGGTTCGGATAGAGCATAAAATGTTTAGAGACTTTTCAATTTATTTCTATTATCAAATTTACTTTGTTCTCTTGGTATAATTTGTTTAAAAGCATACATAGGTAGGCTCAAGAATAGCAATACACTACTGGGAGCTAAATGGTCATTGGTGGCTACACACAAATACCTCCTGTCATTGGCTCAACAGATGTGTTCAGCTAGATCTTAGTAGAAAATTAGTTTTGGAGCTAACTTTAAAGGGACACTAAAGATTATAATTAAACTTTCTTGGTTCAGATAGAGCTATATGGACACTTTCCGAGGTACCAGTGACTACTGAGGATGTGCAAGAGTTCAGTGTATACATAGAGTATGAGTCTGTGATTTGCTAATGGCTGTCACATGATAGAGGGCAGGGAAATTTAAGTATTTTTAAATCTGTAAGAAAAAAATCTGCTCTTTTTATTATGCATTTGTCAATTATGCAATTCTACTGTATTTAATGGTACTTTGTCTTTACAACCAACCACACAGTAAATGGTTGTACAGTTCAGTGACTAATTAATAACTTCCCCCCATTGGCCTAAGCAGAGAAGAAAACCTGGTTTACAATATAGTGGTGCCATTGCTTTATGGAGACCAAAACTTTAAACTTATTTTTCAATATTTAAAAACAAAAACTAATATAATTAAAAAATACCTCTGCATATTATTCTCGGGCTTACATTTGCTTTGAATACATCAGTCAATCTAACATTCATTTAGAAGTGCCATAAAACATTTTGAGTTATGTGCATTTTATAAAAGGGTCGACTGAGGTAAAACAGTGTGTGGAAAAAAAAGTTGAAAAAACATAATTTATGCTTACCTGATAAATTTATTTCTCTTGTAGTGTATCCAGTCCACGGATCATCCATTACTTGTGGGATATTCTCCTTCCCAACAGGAAGTTGCAAGAGGATCACCCACAGCAGAGCTGCTATATAGCTCCTCCCCTCACTGCCATATCCAGTCATTCGACCGAAACAAGACGAGAAAGGAGAAACCATAGGGTGCAGTGGTGACTGTAGTTTAATTAAAATTTAGACCTGCCTGAAAAGGACAGAGCGGGCCGTGGACTGGATACACTACAAGAGAAATAAATTTATCAGGTAAGCATAAATTATGTTTTCTCTTGTTAAGTGTATCCAGTCCACGGATCATCCATTACTTGTGGGATACCAATACCAAAGCTAAAGTACACGGATGATGGGAGGGACAAGGCAGGAACTTAAACGGAAGGAACCACTGCCTGTAGAACCTTTCTCCCAAAAACAGCCTCCGAAGAAGCAAAAGTGTCAAATTTGTAAAATTTTGAAAAGGTGTGAAGCGAAGACCAAGTCGCAGCCTTGCAAATCTGTTCAACAGAGGCCTCATTTTTAAAGGCCCAGGTGGAAGCCACAGCTCTAGTAGAATGAGCTGTAATCCTTTCAGGGGGCTGCTGTCCAGCAGTCTCATAGGCTAAGCGTATTATGCTCCGAAGCCAAAAGGAGAGAGAGGTTGTCGAAGCTTTTTGACCTCTCCTCTGTCCAGAGTAAACGACAAACAGGGCAGATGTTTGACGAAAATCTTTAGTAGCCTGTAAGTAAAACTTCAAGGCACGGACTACGTCCAGATTATGCAAAAGACGTTCCTTCTTTGAAGAAGGATTAGGACACAATGATGGAACAACAATCTCTTGATTGATATTCCTGTTAGAAACCACCTTACGTAAAAACCCAGGTTTTGTACGCAGAACTACCTTGTCTGAATGAAAAATCAGATAAGGAGAATCACAATGTAAGGCAGATAACTCAGAGACTCTTCGAGCCGAGGAAATAGCCATCAAAAACAGAACTTTCCAAGATAAAAGTTTAATATCAATGGAATGAAGGGGTTCAAACGGAACTCCCTGAAGAACTTTAAGAACCAAGTTTAAGCTCCACGGGGGAGCAACAGTTTTAAACACAGGCTTAATCCTAACCAAAGCCTGACAAAATGCCTGGACGTCTGGAACTTCTGCCAGACGCTTGTGCAAAAGAATAGACAGAGCAGAGATCTGTCCTTTTAAAGAACTAGCTGATAAGCCTTTGTCCAAACCCTCTTGGAGAAAGGACAATATCCTAGGAATCCTAACCTTACTCCATGAGTAACTCTTGGATTCACACCAATAAAGATATTTACGCCATATCTTATGGTAGATTTTCCTGGTGACAGGCTTCCGAGCCTGTATTAAGGTATCAATGACTGACTCGGAGAAGCCACGCCTTGATAGAATCAAGCGTTCAATCTCCATGCAGTCAGTCTCAGAGAAATTAGATTTGGATGATTGAAAGGACCTTGTATTAGAAGGTCCTGCCTCAGAGGCAGAGTCCATGGTGGAAGAGATGACATGTCCACTAGGTCTGCATACCAGGTCCTGCGTGGCCACGCAGGCGCTATCAGAATCACCGATGCTCTCTCCTGTTTGATTTTGGCAATCAGTCGAGGGAGCAGAGGAAACGGTGGAAACACATAGGCCAGGTTGAAGAACCAAGGAGCTGCTAGAGCATCTATCAGCGTTGCTCCCGGGTCCCTGGACCTGGATCCGTAACAAGGAAGCTTGGCATTCTGGCGAGACGCCATGAGATCCAGTTCTGGTTTGCCCCAACGATGGACCAGTTGCAGTGACGTGCAGTGACGTCAGAGGCTGGTGAGGCAGTGGCAGGATACACCTTCATTCTTTAGATATCCTTTGTTGAAGAAATAGCAATGCACATGGGTGAGCCAATCACATGAGGTATCTATGTGCAGCCACCAATCAGCAGCTACTGAGCATATTTAATTTATGATTTTCAACAAAAGGATATCAAAAGAATGAAGAAAATTAGATATTAGATGTAAATTGGAAAGTTATTTAAATTTGCATATGGGTTTCATGTCCCTTTAAATGGTGTCTTGGAAAACTGGTCAACTTAGTAAACATCTGATTTTAGTCTAAAAGGATTGTAACAGAAACTCTTGCCAGATAACACAATGCTTGCTCTGATTATGAGATCTAGAAATCCATGCACATTAAAATATGTTTAAAACATACTTTTTACTTTAATGCTGCAAATTATGCTTATAGATTCTTTCATTACATAAGGGATTAGAGTCAGAGGGGGAGGAAGAGAGACAGAGAGAGAAAGAGACCATGGGGGAGAACAACACATAAGGAGAGAGATGGATAGATAAGAGAGACACACACACACACAAGGGGGGGGGGCACTGCATTTTAAGTAATAAAACAGCAGAGCTACAGAGAGTTCAGAAAATGAGTCTATAATTTAGTGTGAAGTACAGAGGCAAGCTGCTAAGTTAGAGGGTGTAAATTTTGAGTAAACAAAATACAAAAACGACCCTGCTGTAAAAGAGTAAACAAACACTAAACCACATTCATTAAATTATCATTTTCACTAACAGAATCCCTTTCAGTAAAATCTTACTTTAATAAGATGTTGCTGAAACACTGCTCTCTGTGCCTCTTTTCCTGCTCTGTAAGGATTCAGGAAGTGACAGTGGCACATTCCACTGCACTTAGAGGGGAAGAACAGAACTCTCGTTTTCACTTTAGCAAAGCTAGTAGGTTCACAGGACAGCAACAAAACATTTAACATCCAGCCCCAACCCTATGTTCCACTTACTAATGCCTCTCACTGGATTGGTTCAGCCCAAATAGGACTGCCTCAAATAAGCAGTTAATGGGCCATGCAATGATCTTAACCACTTGCATCCAGCAGGTGGCGCAGCATGTTGTGTAATGGTGGGCAGACCTGCTTGTGCCTCTCCATTGCACAACATTTAGCTGTGAGAAACAAAAATGCTGTGGAAAAAAAATTAAATTTTTTTTTTTTAAAGCCAATAAAAAATATATATATTTTTGCCCATATGAGAGGTGAAGCACTGCCTCACCTGCCTCTAATGACTGCACATCACTGACCAGTTGAGCAAACACCTCCGGATGGAGTTCCCACTCCCCCGGATGAAAAGTCTGACGACTTAGAAAATCCGCCTCCCAGTTCTCTACGCCTGGGATGTGGATTGCTGACAGGTGGCAAGAGTGAGACTCTACCCAGCGAATTATCTTTGAGACTTCTAACATCGCTAGGGAACTCCTGGTTCCCCCTTGATGGTTGATGTAAGCCACAGTTGTGATGTTGTCCGACTGAAATCTGATGAACCTCAGTGTTGCTAACTGAGGCCAAGCTAGAAGAGCATTGAATATTGCTCTTAACTCCAGAATATTTATTGGGAGGAGTTTCTCCTCCTGAGTACACGATCCCTGAGCCTTCAGGGAGTTCCAGACTGCGCCCCAACCTAGAAGGCTGGCATCTGTTGTTACAATCGTCCAATCTGGCCTGCGAAAGGTCATACCCTTGGACAGATGGACCCGAGAAAGCCACCAGAGAAGAGAATCTCTGGTCTCTTGATCCAGATTTAGTAGAGGGGACAAATCTGAGTAATCCCCATTCCACTGACTTAGCATGCATAATTGCAGCGGTCTGAGATGCAGGCGCGCAAATGGCACTATGTCCATTGCCGATACCATTAAGCCGATTACTTCCATGCACTGAGCCACTGACGGGCGTGGAATGGAATGAAGGACACGGCAAGCATTTAGAAGTTTTGATAACCTGGACTCCGTCAGGTAAATTTTCATCTCTACAGAATCTATAAGAGTCCCTAGGAAGGAGACTCTTGTGAGTGGTGATAGAGAACTCTTTTCCACGTTCACTTTCCACCCATGCGACCTCAGAAATGACATAACTATCTCTGTATGAGACTTGGCAATTTGAAAGCTTGACGCCTGTATCAGGATGTCGTCTAGATACGGAGCCACCGCTATGCCTCGCGGTCTTAGAACCGCCAGGAGTGAGCCCAGAACCTTTGTAAAAATTCTCGGGGCATTGGCCAACCCGAAGGGAAGAGCTACAAATTGGTAATGCCTGTCTAGAAAGGCAAACCTTAGGAACTGATGATGATCTTTGTGAATCGGTATGTGAAGGTAGGCATCCTTTAAGTCCACTGTGGTCATGTACTGACCCTCTTGGATCATGGGTAGGATGGTCCGAATAGTTTCCATTTTGAATGATGGAACTCTGAGGAATTTGTTTAAGATCTTTAGATCCAAGATTGTTCTGAAGGTTCCCTCTTTCTTGGGAACCACAAACAGATTTGAATAAAATCCCTGTCCTTGTTCCGTCCACGGAACTGGATGGATCACTCCCATTACTAGGAGGTCTTGCACACAGCTTAGGAATGCCTCTTTCTTTATCTGGTTTGCTGATAACCTTGAATGATGAAATCTCCCTTGTGGAGGAGAAGCTTTGAAGTCCAGAAGATATCCCTGAGATATGATCTCCAACGCCCAGGGATCCTGAACATCTCTTGCCCACGCCTGGGCGAAGAGAGAAAGTCTGCACCCCACTAGATCCGTTTCCGGATAGGGGGCCATTCCTTCATGCTGTCTTGGGGGCAGCAGCAGGCTTTCTGGCCTGCTTGCCCTTGTTCCAGGACTGGTTAGGTTTCCAGGCCTGTCTGGAATGAGCAACAGTTCCCTCTTGTTTGGAAGCGGAGGAAGTTGATGCTGCTCCTGCCTTGAAATTTCGAAAGGCATGAAAATCAGACTGTTTGGCCTTTGATTTGGCCCTGTCCTGAGGAAGGGTATTACCCTTGCCTCCAGTAATGTCAGCAATAATTTCCTTCAAGCCAGGCCCAAATAAGGTCTGCTCCTTGAAAGGAATGTTGAGTAATTTAGACTTTGAAGTCACGTCAGCTGACCAGGATTTAAGCCATAGCGCCCTACGCGCCTGGATGGCGAATCCGGAATTCTTAGCCGTTAGTTTAGTCAAATGAACAATGGCATCAGAAACAAATGAGTTAGCTAGCTTAAGCGTTCTAAGCTTGTCAATAATTTCATTCAATGGAGCTGTCTGGATGGCCTCTTCCAGGGCCTCAAACCAGAATGCCGCCGCAGCAGTGACAGGCGCAATGCATGCAAGGGGCTGTAAAATAAAACCTTGTTGAATAAACATTTTCTTAAGGTAACCCTCTAATTTTTTATCCATTGGATCTGAAAAAGCACAACTGTCCTCAACCGGGATAGTGGTACGCTTTGCTAAAGTAGAAACTGCTCCCTCCACCTTAGGGACCATCTGCCATAAGTCCCATGTAGTGGCGTCTATTGGAAAAAAAATTCTAAATATAGGAGGTGGGGAAAAGGGCACACCGGGTCTATCCCACTCCTTGCTAATAATTTCTGTAAGCCTTTTAGGTATAGGAAAAACGTCAGTACACACCGGCACCACATAGTATCTATCCAGCCTACACAATTTCTCTGGAATTGCAACTGTGTTACAGTCATTCAGAGCAGCTAATACCTCCCCAAGCAATACACGGAGGTTCTCAAGCTTAAATTTAAAATTAGAAATCTCTGAATCAGGTTTCCCCGAGTCAGAGATGTCACCCACAGACTGAAGCTCTCCGTCCTCATGTTCTGCATACTGTGACACAGTATCAGACATGGCTCTAACAGCATTTGCGCGCTCTGTATCTCTCCTAACCCCAGAGCTATCGCGCTTGCCTCTTAATTCAGGCAATCTAGATAATACCTCTGACAGGGTATTATTCATGATTGCAGCCATGTCCTGCAAGGTAATCGCTATGGGCGTCCCTGATGTAATTGGCGCCATATTAGCGTGCGTCCCCTGAGCGGGAGGCGAAGGGTCTGACACGTGGGGAGAGTTAGTCGGCATAACTTCCCCCTCGACAGAACCCTCTGGTGATAATTCTTTTATAGATAAAGACTGATCTTTACTGTTTAAGGTGAAATCAATACATTTAGTACACATTCTCCTATGGGGCTCCACCATGGCTTTCAAACATAATGAACAAGTAGGTTCCTCTGTGTCAGACATGTTTAAACAGACTAGCAATGAGACTAGCAAGCTTGGAAAACACTTTAAAACAAGTTTACAAGCAATATAAAAAACGTTACTGCGCCTTTAAGAAACACAAATTTTCCAAAATTTTGAAATAACAGTGAAAAAATGCAGTTAACCTAACGAAATTTTTACAGTGTATGTAATAAGTTAGCAGAGCATTGCACCCACTTGCAAATGGATGATTAACCCCTTAATACCAAAAATGGAATAATAAATGACAAAAACGTTTTTTAAACAGTCACAACAACTGCCACAGCTCTACTGTGGCTTTTTACCTCCCTCAATACGACTTTTGAAGCCTTTTGAGCCCTTCAAAGAAGTCATGGATCATGCAGGAAGAAGCTGGATGTCTGTGTCTGTAATTTTTGCTGTGCAAAAAAACGCCAAAATAGGCCCCTCCCACTCATATTACAACAGTGGGAAGCCTCAGGGAACTGTTTCTAGGCAAAATTCAAGCCAGCCATGTGGAAAAAAATAGGCCCCAATAAGTTTTATCACCAAACATATGTAAAAAACGATTAAACATGCCAGCAAACGTTTTAAAATACACTTTTATAAGAGTATGTATCTCTATTAATAAGCCTGATACCAGTCACTATCACTGCATTTAAGGCTTTACTTACATTACTTCGGTATCAGCAGCATTTTCTAGCAAATTTCATCCCTAGAAAAATATTTTAACTGCACATACCTTATTACAGGAAAACCTGCACGCTATTCCCCCTCTGAAGTTACCTCACTCCTCAGAATATGTGAGAACAGCAAAGGATCTTAGTTACTTCTGCTAAGATCATAGAAAACGCAGGCAGATTCTTCTTCTAAATACTGCATGAGATAAACAGTACACTCGGGTACCATTTAAAAATAACAAACTTTTGATTGAAGAAATAAACTAAGTATAAAACACCACAGTCCTTTTACGACCTCCATCTTAGTTGAGAGTTGCAAGAGAATGACTGGATATGGCAGTGAGGGGAGGAGCTATATAGCAGCTCTGCTGTGGGTGATCCTCTTGCAACTTCCTGTTGGGAAGGAGAATATCCCACAAGTAATGGATGATCCGTGGACTGGATACACTTAACAAGAGAAAAGAAAATCTTAAAAGTCAGCAAAATTACTTACACTTTAGTGTTGCCAAGTGTAGCCTGCTCCACCCTCCTTATCAGTGTCCTAGTCCAAACCTTTTGCTATCATATAACAATATAAGTGTGCATGTGAGGATAATTACTTATGCAAGCAAGGGGGAGTTGAGAAGGAACAGCAGGTACTGCTATTGTTTGTTGCCAGGATGCTTGATCATTTCCATGGGGATAATGTCACAAGCTTTGTGAAAGCATTATACTGTGCTCTGCCCCCTACTGAGAATGAGTGCATTCTGCAGATGCTATAGCCTGGGTAGCACCTTCCATATATGGAAATGCCCAGGGTGGAGCTTGCTGCAAACAAAACTATGCCTGAATTAAAAGGGTTAATGGGGGTTAAAACAGAAACCGTTTTGCAGGTAAGCTTTGGCTGTATTATATATTTAGAAACGTATGTTAGTTCATACTGTTTATGTCCTTTTAATATATTATTATATTTGCCAGTGCTGTTCCTGGCATATTATGGAGTACACCATTATGAGACACCAGAATATCTTGTTAAAGCTGCTGAGTAAATTCATTCACAGAATATTTATTTTTTGGAGACACATCAATGCATTATCTTATAAGCTAATAGGTTATAATTTTCTATGTTTTATGTAAAAATATGAATACGTTAACCTGCTCCTCAAGTGTTTTCGATAGGTAAAACATCTAATCTAAGTACCTTGACTTTTTCAAGTTCCTGGAGCCGCTCATCCAATTGGTTTTGAAGAGCATCTTTCTCGCTAGTGAGCTGAACAGACCGCTCCTTGTGCAATCGTATAGTTTCTTTGCACCTGTGCAGAAGGTTCTCCTGGCGCTTTACTCTCACTTGAAGAGCTTCTACTGTTTTGAAAGCATTGGCATCTCCACCATCTGCATGAAAAAGATAAACATTAATATAATGTCCCTTAACACAATTCCTCTCAAACTTGTCTGGTTTACTTTACTATCACTACCCAGAAAAAAAAAAAAGCAAAAACATTAAAGGGATATTTCAATTATAAAAATGCTAGACTTTTTTTTTATTGAGGTTTAAACAATAATATATTGTTCAAAAACAATATTATTACAGAGTATTATCATTTTACACATAAATAAACCTAGTTTTTCAGTTTTACGGAGAATGGTTATAAAAAATAAGCATATGGGAGACATAGGGTAAGACATGACCATCTGGTAACAAATATCTTGTAAACATCACAATAAGTCCAGTCTTCTCCCTAGGACCTTTTTAATGGGTGCACCACCGGCTAATTTAACTGACCACCTGGCTAAAATTGTAGCCACTTTTAAGTTAAAATTAGTTAAAATTAAAATGTTTCAATGTTTATTGCTCAAAATGATCATTAAATACATTTATGTTAAATTATGCAATAAATTTGTGCTTTGGATAGCAGAGCATGTTATAATATTAGAAAGCATTACACTGTCCCCACCCAACTACTTAATAATGCCATATGAGCACAAAGAGGGATGACACTGTGAAGCAACGTGCCTCCACTCACAAAGTATGCACATGTAGCACTCTGGGCTCCGACTCACGGCAGTGTATTTCCAAAAGGGTTTTAAAATATAACTTTTATTAAGATCATATTAAAATAAAGGTAACACACAACTTTAAAAACGACACAGACACTGGTTATAGTAGTTTGTAAACAATTATACTCAGGGGGATAATAGTGGCGATAATTCAGGCCTATTAGTCACTCTAGTAGGTTATTCCCCTTTGTACTTTCTATGAAATTGCTCTATACAGTATTAGTAGATCAGCTCTGTGTGGGGTTTATGGTATCTACCGCTATGCGTTGATTGATATAGATATTGTGTGCTAATAATCTATCAATATAATCTCCACTCTATTATAGTAAATTGTTTATGTGATTGGATTAATATAAACTGAACACAATCACGTTAAATAACTGGTCTTCTGCCCCTTTAAATCTAAACCGTGTGATAAAATGTAAGTTCTTTAATTCCCTAACAATGTTTATGTCGGAATACAGTTGGAATAAATTTCAATTAGAATCTCTAGTTTGCACACTAATAAGTGTATCTTATGCAATGAAATAATAATTAAGTAACCATTAGTTATTAATTGCAGCAATGAATATTAAAGCGTGTACGCTATCTGTATCTACCACTCTGTAGATTACTCTTGTATTATAGATACTGCTGCAATTGTCAGTTCATTTAGACCCCAATCCGTCTGGTTACCATATTAAATCTTGTGAGTGGTAAATTATACTCTTTTGTGGCTCTCTTAATCATATATATTCGTCTATGCAAATAGTTTTCAGAGCCACTCAGATTTCTGTTCCCGCTTTCAGTATAACCTCTTAATGACAAGTCGGTTAGTTACCTATTAGATATAATTTAACTAGGTTTCGAGTGAAGTTTTTAAACAGTAACTTGGTGCATTATCTAAGTCTGGCACAACCCAGACTGTACATATCTACGATGGAGAACACTGATTAGTAACTTTTGGACTTTCTGGTTGTCAAACAATTAGAAGAGGAGAAGGTAGATCTTAGATCTCTTATAAAATGCAATAAACCTATATCCACTTCTTACTCAAAAAGAAAAAAGTATCTTAAAAGAAGGTCTGTCACAAACACCTCAACTGATCACACTGTGCAGGTGAGGCTGTGACTGAGATGCAAGGCTGAAAGGGTTAACAAAATACTTTCTAAACTAATGTCCCAGAAAGTATAAAAAATACTATTATTACCATCTACTATCTGCATCTATTACTATAAACACTGCCACCACCTTAATATTATTTAAAGGATTAAGATTATCATATGCGAAATTCCACGGAAAACCCTAGCATATTAAAAATTCCAAAACACAATTTGGAAAAATTCAGTCTAAAACTATTATTATTACCAGTCTCTCTAAGTAACGTTAATTCAAATGATAGATGAAAACGAAAACTATAAGAAATATTTATTATGGCGAAAAATGGTCACATAATACAAATTTGCAAAATCACTTGAAAATTATGCAGTGTAACTGTAAAAAGATGACACGAAAAACAAATCCCCTGAACATCTCTATGCAAAAAAAGGAAGATATTTTACCTCAAAATTCCTTCAGCTCACAATAGTAAGTGCTGTGTGAACAGATATGTTGTAGCTACTGTCAGCTGCATGTTGGGAAGAAGAAAAAACTGCCAATCAGCTTCATCAGTGCTTATCTCATACTTTGCTTTACTGTGATTTCATAGTGGACTTTGGAGAAGAATAACATGACTGTGCTTGCAAATGCCAGATGCCTGCTCCCTTCCAAGTCCTGGGACTTGCATCCCGATTGGCTTCCTAAAGTTCCTTTACAATTGAATGTGGCTACTGAGGAAATTTTGAGGTAAAATATCTTCATTTTTTACATAGAGATGTTTAGATGATATTTTCTAGTCAGACTTTTATAGCAATGTTGCATCACTCTTCAACAATTGGGAATCATATCCATTTAACATTAAACGATTACAGATTTTGTTTTACAAAAGGTACACGTTGCAATTACAGTTTTTAAAAGAAAAAGTCTTTAAACAGAAAACTTTTTTTCTCCAACATTGGTGTGTCCGGTCCACGGCGTCATCCTTACTTGTGGAATATTCTCTTCCCCAACAGGAAATGGCAGAGTCCCAGCAAAGCTGGTCACATGATCCCTCCTAGGCTCCGCCCACCCCAGTCATTCTCTTTGCCGTTGCACAGGCAACATCTCCACGGAGATGGTTAAGAGTTTTTTGGTGTTTAAATGTAGTTTTTATTCTTCTATCAAGTGTTTGTTATTTTAAAATAGTGCTGGTATGTACTATTTACTCTGAAACAGAAAAGGATGAAGATTTCTGTTTGTAAGAGGAAGATGATTTTAGCAGACAGTAACTAAAATCGATTGCTGTTTCCACACAGGACTGTTGAGATGAAGTAACTTCAGTTGGGGGAAACAGTTAGCAGACTTTTCTGCTTAAGGTATGACTAGCCATATTTCTAACAAGACCATGTAATGCTGGAAGGCTGTCATTTTCCCTTCATGGGGACCGGTAAGCCATTTTCTTAGTCAAACATAAAAGAATAAAGGGCTTAAAAAAGGGCTTAAAAACTGGTAGACATTTTTATGGGCTAAAACGATTGCTTTATTGGGGCATATAATGCAGATTCTAGCTAATAATTGGCATTATAATCTTGGGGAACGTTTAAAAAACGGCAGGCACTGTGTTGGACACCTTTTTTAGTCTGGGGGCCTTTCTAGTTATAGACTAAGCCTCATTTTCGCACCATTACTGCGCAGTTGTTTTTGGAGAGCAAGGCATGCAGATGCATGTGTGAGGATCTAAGAATCACTAAAAAAGCTTCTAGAAGGCGTCATTTGGTATCGTATTCCCCTCTGGGCTTGGTTGGGTCTCAGCAAAGCATATAGCTGGGACTGTATAGGGGTTAAATTTAAAAACGGCTCCGGTTCCGGTTATTTTAAGGGTTAAAGCTCTGAAATTTGGTGTGCAATACTTTTAATGCTTTAAGACACTGTGGTGAAATTTTGGTAATTTTTGAACAATTCCTTCATACTTTTTCACATATTCAGTAATAAAGTGTTTTCAGTTTGAAATTTAAAGTGACAGTAACGGTTTTATTTTAAAACGTTTTTTGTGCTTTGTTGACAAGTTTAAGCCTGTTTAACATGTCTGTACCATCAGATAAGCTATGTTCTATATGTATGAAAGCCAATGTGTCTCCCCATTTAAATTTATGTGATAATTGTGCCATAGTGTCCAAACATAGTAAGGACAGTAATGCCACAGATAATGATATTGCCCAAGATGATTCCTCAAATGAGGGGAGTAAACATGATACTACATCATCCCCTACTGTGTCTACACCAGTTTTGCCCACACAGGAGGCCCCTAGTACATCTAGTGCGCCAATACTTATTACCATGCAACAATTAACGGCTGTAATGGATAACTCCATAGCAAATCTTTTATCCAAAATGCCTACTTATCAGAGAAAGCGCGATTGCTCTGTTTTAAACACTGAAGAGCAAGAGGGCGCTGATGATAACTGTTCTGACATACCCTCACACCAATCTCAAGGGGCCATGAGGGAGGTTTTGTCTGATGGAGAAATCTCAGATTCAGGAAAAATTTCTCATCAAGCTGAACCTGATGTTGTGACATTTAAATTTAAATTAGAACATCTCCGCGCACTGCTTAAGGAGGTGTTATCTACTCTGGATGATTGTGACAATTTGGTCATTCCAGAGAAATTATGTAAGATGGACAAGTTCCTAGAGGTTCCGGTGCCCCCCGACGCTTTTCCTATACCCAAGCGGGTGGCGGACATAGTAAATAAAGAGTGGGAAAAGCCCGGCATACCTTTTGTTCCCCCCCCCTATATTTAAGAAATTATTTCCTATAGTCGACCCCAGAAAGGACTTATGGCAGACAGTCCCCAAGGTCGAGGGGGCGGTTTCTACTCTAAACAAACGCACTACTATTCCTATCGAAGATAGTTGTGCTTTCAAAGATCCTATGGATAAAAAATTAGAGGGTTTGCTTAAAAAGATTTTTGTACAGCAAGGTTACCTTCTACAACCAATTTCATGCATTGTTCCTGTCACTACGGCAGCGTGTTTCTGGTTCGAGGAACTAGAAAAGTCGCTCAGTAAAGAATCTTCGTATGAGGAGGTTATGGACAGAGTTCAAGCACTTAAATTGGCTAACTCTTTTGTTTTAGACGCCGCTTTGCAATTAGCTAGATTAGCGGCGAAAAATTCAGGGTTTGCTATCGTGGCGCGCAGAGCGCTTTGGCTAAAGTCTTGGTCAGCGGATGTGTCTTCCAAGACAAAATTGCTTAACATTCCTTTCAAAGGTAAAACATTATTTGGACCAGATTTGAAAGAGATTATTTCAGACATCACTGGGGGAAAGGGCCACGCCCTCCCACAGGATAGGTCTTTTAAGGCTAAAAATAAGCCTAATTTTCGTCCCTTTCGCAGAAACGGACCAGCCTCTAATTCTGCATCCTCTAAGCAAGAGGGTAATACTTCACAACCCAAACCAGCCTGGAAACCAATGCAAGGCTGGAACAAGGGTAAGCAGGCCAAGAAGCCTACCACTGCTACCAAAACAGCATGAAGGGATAGCCCCCGATCCGGGACCGGATCTAGTGGGGGGCAGACTCTCTCTCTTTGCTCAGGCTTGGGCAAGAGATGTTCAGGATCCTTGGGCGCTAGAAATAGTTTCTCAAGGTTATCTCCTGGAATTCAAGGAACTACTCCCAAGGGGAAGGTTCCACAGGTCTCACTTATCTTCAAACCAAATAAAGAGACAGGCATTCTTACATTGTGTAGAAGACCTGTTAAAGATGGGAGTGATACATCCAGTTCCAATAAGAGAACAAGGAATGGGATTTTATTCCAATCTGTTCATAGTTCCCAAAAAAGAGGGAACATTCAGACCAATTTTGGATCTGAAGATCCTAAACAAATTTCTCAGGGTACCATCGTTCAAAATGGAAACTATTCGAACGATCCTACCCACCATCCAGGAAAGTCAATTTATGACTACCGTGGATTTAAAGGATGCGTACCTACATATTCCTATCCACAAGGAACATCATCAGTTCCTAAGGTTTGCTTTTCTGGACAAACATTATCAGTTTGTGGCACTTCCATTCGGATTAGCCACTGCTCCAAGGATTTTCACAAAGGTACTAGGGTCCCTTCTAGCGGTTCTAAGACCAAGGGGCATTGCAGTAGTACCTTACTTGGACGACATACTAATTCAAGCGTCGTCCCTGTCAAAAGCAAAGGCTCATACGGACATCGTCCTAGCCTTTCTCAGATCTCACGGATGGAAGGTGAACAAAGAAAAAAGTTCTCTGTCCCCGTCTACAAGAGTTCCCTTCTTGGGAACAATAATAGATCCTTAGAAATGAGGATTTTTCTGACAGAGGTCAGAAAATCAAAAATTCTAAGCTCTTGTCAAGTACTTCATTCTGTTCCTCGTCCTTCCATAGCGCAGTGCATGGAAGTAATAGGATTGATGGTTGCAACAATGGACATAGTTCCTTTTGCACAAATTCATCTAAGACCATTACAACTGTGCATGCTCAGACAGTGGAATGGGGATTATACAGACTTGTCTCCGATGATTCAAGTAGATCAAAAGACCAGAGATTCACTCCGTTGGTGGCTGACCCTGGACAATCTGTCACAGGGAATGAGCTTCTGCAGACCAGAGTGGGTCATTGTCACGACCGACGCCAGTCTAGTGGGCTGGGGCGCGGTCTGGGAATCCCTGAAAGCTCAGGGTCTATGGTCTCGGGAAGAGTCTCTTCTCCCGATAAACATTCTGGAACTGAGAGCGATATTCAATGCTCTCAGAGCTTGGCCTCAACTAGCAAAGGCCAAATTCATAAGGTTTCAATCAGACAACATGACGACCGTCGCATATATCAATCATCAGGGGGGAACAAGGAGTTCCCTGGCGATGAAAGAAGTGACCAAGATAATTCAATGGGCGGAGGATCACTCCTGCCACTTGTCTGCGATCCACATCCCAGGAGTGGAAAATTGGGAAGCAGATTTTCTGAGTCGTCAGACATTCCATCCGGGGGAGTGGGAACTCCATCCGGAAATCTTTGCCCAAATAACTCAATTATGGGGCATTCCAGACATGGATCTGATGGCGTCTCGTCAGAACTTTAAGGTTCCTTGCTACGGGTCCAGATCCAGGGATCCCAAGGCGACTCTAGTAGATGCACTAGTAGCACCTTGGACCTTCAACCTAGCTTATGTATTCCCACCGTTTCCTCTCATTCCCAGGCTGGTAGTCAGGATCAATCAGGAGAGGGCCTCGGTGATCTTGATAGCTCCTGCGTGGCCACGCAGGACTTGGTATGCAGACCTGGTGAATATGTCATCGGCTCCACCATGGAAGCTACCTTTGAGACAGGACCTTCTTGTTCAGGGTCCATTCGAACATCCGAATCTGGTTTCCCTCCAACTGACGGCTTGGAGATTGAACGCTTGATTTTATCAAAGCGTGGGTTTTCAGATTCTGTAATAGATACTCTGATTCAGGCTAGGAAGCCTGTAACTAGAAAAATTTACCATAAAATATGGAAAAAATATATCTGTTGGTGTGAATCCAAAGGATTCCCATGGAACAAGATAAAAATTCCTAAGATTCTATCCTTTCTACAAGAAGGTTTGGAGAAAGGATTATCTGCAAGTTCTCTAAAGGGACAGATCTCTGCTTTATCTGTTTTACTTCACAAAAGACTGGCAGCCGTGCCAGATGTTCAAGCATTTGTTCAGGCTCTGGTTAGGATCAAGCCTGTTTACAGACCTTTGACTCCTCCCTGGAGTCTAAATCTAGTTCTTTCAGTTCTTCAAGGGGTTCCGTTTGAACCTTTACATTCCATAGATATTAAGTTACTATCTTGGAAAGTTTTGTTTTTAGTTGCAATTTCTTCTGCTAGAAGAGTTTCAGAGTTATCTGCTCTGCAGTGTTCTCCGCCCTATCTGGTGTTCCATGCAGATAAGGTGGTTTTGCGTACTAAGCCTGGTTTTCTTCCGAAAGTTGTTTCTAACAAAAATATTAACCAGGAGATAGTTGTACCTTCTTTGTGTCCGAATCCAGTTTCAAAGAAGGAACGTTTGTTACACAATTTGGACGTAGTCCGTGCTCTAAAATTCTATTTAGAGGCTACAAAAGATTTCAGACAAACATCTTCCATGTTTGTTGTTTATTCTGGTAAAAGGAGAGGTCAAAAAGCGACTTCTACCTCTCTTTCCTTTTGGCTTAAAAGCATTATCCGATTGGCTTATGAGACTGCCGGACGGCAGCCTCCCGAAAGAATCACAGCTCACTCCACTAGGGCTGTGGCTTCCACATGGGCCTTCAAGAACGAGGCTTCTGTTGACCAGATATGTAAGGCAGCGACTTGGTCTTCACTGCACACTTTTGCCAAATTTTACAAATTTGATACTTTTGCTTCTTCGGAGGCTATTTTTGGGAGAAAGGTTTTGCAAGCTGTGGTTCCTTCCGTTTAGGTGACCTGATTTGCTCCCTCCCTTCATCCGTGTCCTAAAGCTTTGGTATTGGTTACCACAAGTAAGGATGACGCCGTGGACCGGACACACCAATGTTGGAGAAAACAGAATTTATGCTTACCTGATAAATTACTTTCTCCAACGGTGTGTCCGGTCCACGGCCCGCCCTGGTTTTTTAATCAGGTCTGATGAATTATTTTCTCTAACTACAGTCACCACGGTATCATATGGTTTCTCCTATATATATTTCCTCCTGTCCGTCGGTCGAATGACTGGGGTGGGCGGAGCCTAGGAGGGATCATGTGACCAGCTTTGCTGGGACTCTTTGCCATTTCCTGTTGGGGAAGAGAATATCCCACAAGTAAGGATGACGCCGTGGACCGGACACACCGTTGGAGAAAGTAATTTATCAGGTAAGCATAAATTCTGTTTTTAATCTCCACTCACAATCCTGCAAAAGTATAAGTTTTCTCACTCTAGGATAATTGAGGTTTGGATCCTGGGTCAGTCACACACTTCCAGATAAAATGCTCTTCAGCAAATGACAATTTGTTGTGTAATTTTTACTAATATATATGTGGAAAAATCAGCTCAGATTCTTAAGCTAGCCTCTTTGAGTTAAGGGGGGGGGGGGTAAGAGAATCCACCTCCAACTTTATGGCCCTTTCATACCAAGTTACAGAAAGTCCTGAAGTTGTGCCATTAGTATAACTTATGCACAGGCACACTTGATTTACCTGCAAGATAGTCCAATAAAGTTTTTAGGCTGCAGGGAACATTTTGATATCAAACATAATTTATTTTCTATTCTTTATTGTTCTAAGGCATTACTACTGCCGTAACTATGTTAATCAACTATAACAGGTTTTATTTTTCTTAAAGGCTGGTATCAGGCTCTGGAAATACCTCATGTAAGTTATCTACATCTCCCAGCTTCCAAAAGATTGCAATAAAGATCCAAGTAATAAGTCATTCTTCATCAAACAATTGCATTTTCTTGTCTTAGATAGTTCTGATAAGGAGTTGTAAATAGCACGGAAATATAACAGAAAAGAAAGAAAAATTAAACCCTGACATCCTAAAATCATGAGGTATTAAAGACAAGTCCTAATATCAGAACTCACATAAAATGTATAAATTAAAAAGAGGAACTCCAGCGTAATTGTATTACAGCTAATGGGCAGAGAAGCAGACCTACTCAACAGAGTGCCCTGGTGTAATTTGTAAAAAAAAAAATGTGCCCCCCCCCAAATGTAACTCACTAGTAAGCAATAGTAATAATATACATGCTACTCTGTATAGTGATAAAAAAAAAAGATGATAGATGGCTCTGCAACCTGCACTAATAAATATTTTACACATGACTATGTATAATTGCTGCTATTGAACCCCCTGCACCTGGGCCCTGATGCCACTGCACCTGCTACACGGATGGTAGTTCCACCCCTGAATGGGCACTTAGAACAAGTGATCCCAACAGTCAGAATATTAAAAATAGTGTCCTTGGCAAAACATTTTTAAATTATTTTATAGTTATAGAGGCATCATTAGCAGACTTAACTTCTCCAGAGTCCTATGCATTAATCTATATAGATATATTGAGGGTAAGCATAAACATGAGGAGCCAGCAAAACTAAGATAAAAGAGAGTCATTTTTATAATCAACCTCTAAGACATATAGATAGCAACTCAACAACATCTAACCTACCCCAGTTTTCTTGACAGGTACGAAGTAATATATATTGTCCAGAATATTTCTCAACCAAAACAAAATATCTATACAAAAGAGACTTTTTCGGAGTCCCATGAATTCTTCCTTGCCTTCTAGGTACCAGATGAATGACACAACCAAGCCCCTGTTCATCGTCCTATGTTCAGATAATGGTTCCCCTAGATCGATGTATATTTTAAATGGTTTTAGCCTCTCAGTTGAGTTCAAGGTATCTGCTCTGGTGATTGTGTTGTGGATAAGGCTTGGAGATTTAGGAGTTGCGATCTCCTTAGATCTATCTTGTACTGTATAATCATCCCATGGCTTGCAATGCTTGTTACTCCACCTCTCTGTTCTCCAGTTTCAGAACAATATCATGATCACAGTGACCCTGTACTTGCGGATTCAGTGGGCTCACCATGACTGTCATATCCTCCATACACTTTCAAAGGCCAATATCAGTCTCTGCTCAAGATGTAAAAAGTGATTCTGCAGAATATGCATAAGTTCCAACTCCCAGTAAGTCATTGTAAGCATAGTATGTGCCAAAGGAGATCTGTAAAGGCTTGCTCCTGAGAAATAGCTCTATTTTCACAAGAAGCAAAGCTAGATAAATATGCATTAAAACAGTAAAACTGTGACTGTTTAACCTGGAGTACTAGAGGTTTGAAGCCTTGCTGTTACGCCACGCCTACAGACTCGACTGTCTAGATCTGGACTGGGAGCTCATGAACACAGCAGTCCTGAACTCAATCAATTCAGCAGAGCACAAGACTTCTCTATCAGCAGAGCCCTATTTGAGCAACAGCGCAATAATACAATTATCCAGCAAGCATGACATGATTTACCTCTGCCTGGTACAAAGAAGCATTAGCAGGGTAGGGGAAGAATGCAACAGCTTATAAGGAGGCAACATGCACCCTACCAGTTATCAACTAGGATAAGCACAGGGCACCAAATGTAAAACTGGAGAGCCTGGAAGTGACAAATACAGAACCTGAGAGGCTTCATAGAAACACAGCAACAAGTCACTGAGCTGCTGACAAAAAAGTCCACCCTAGAAAAATGATGCCATTCTAGGCATTGTCCTAAAAAAATGTGGGCACAACTATGCCGCTTGAGAATGAAGATTTTGCAATATTAAAATCATGTTTATATATTAGTATTGAGTGAGAGATCATACTATTTGTTAGAGACCAGTGTTTAATTTTATGATTAAACTCTCTCTGAAGAATTTTAATCATCCACTGATGTATGTATCCCAACAAATCATGAATATATTTATTATTTCTCTTGTTGTCCTTAAAGTTGTCTCTCTAGTTGTCCTTAAAGTCCTTACCTGCACCTGAAGTACTGTCCACAGCCATTTCCTGCCCAGGACTCTGAGCATCAGCATTTGTTTCAGGAACGTCAGAGACAGCTGGGCTATTTCCAAGTCGTTGCTTAAGTAATGTCACCTAAACAAAACAAGCATGAATAGGGGATACCATTTTTAAAAAGTTTCAATCAAATTTAATTTGTTCTCATGTTATCTTTTGTTGAAAAGCAGGTAAATAGGATCATGAAAGTGCATGTGACTGGAGCACTTTATTTTGAATATAAGTTCAGATCAGCACTCTTGCTTGTGGCTAAACTGCCGCCAATTTACACTTCCAAATATGTGTTGATAGGGGAGCTCAAACCTCAGTGGTCCCTCTTTAAGGATCCATAAAAAGCATATAGTAAAACTAAAAGAAACGGTAGCACTACAGGATAAGGGATAAACTTTTAATAGAACAACATTTCGGGGCTCCTGGAGCACTTTATGACAGCAGCTTTGCAAGAATGCTTTTCAGCACTAGATGGCAGCAGTATTTTCTACAGTTATGTAGTTTAATAAAAGATATCAAGAGAACAAGATAATTTGAATTTTTTTTTTAGATTGTACACTCTACATGAATCATAAAAAAAATGTTGTGATGCATTTCCTCATGAGATGTTTGTTTCTAGCATTAAAGGAACACAATAGTAAAAATGAAACGTTCAAGATTCAGATACAAGATTAACCTATTTTCCAATTTACTTCCATTATGAAAATGTACAATCTTTTTATAGGCTCGCTTTCCGAGACGCTAGCGCCTACCCATGTGCAAGAGTTCACATTATATAAGTATATGTATTTGTGATTAGCTGATGGCTGTCACATGATACAGGGAGACGGGAAAACAGAAATAACTTTTAAAAAAAACTACACTACTCATCTGAAATTCTTCATTGTTTTTCTATTATTTATGCGTCTGTTGATTATGCAATTCTACTGCATTTAAAAGGACCACAATGCAGGAGAATTGCATAATTAACAAGTGAATAATAAAAAGACAATTATTTAACACCTACTCTGAATTTCAAATAAGCAGATCTTTTTTCTGACAAATTTATTTTTCTTCCATTTTCCGGCCCCCTGTATCATGTGACAGACATCAGCCAATCACAGACTAGTAGTATATATATAAAAAGACTGCAAAATGTCTTAAAACTGCATGCTCTATCTGAATCATAAAAGTTTATTTTGACTTGAGTGTCCCTTTAACAGTCTTTTAATCAAGATAATTCTGACTTATCTGATGCTGTGCGCTATACAATTTTTTTTCCCGTTAACGTGTAATCAAATTTAAATTTACAAGAAGGCTGTTTGCGGCTACTCATAACCATTGTCATACGAGAAAAAAAACATTAATAAATAGGTTTACATTTTTTTTTAATTCTGTACCTGAGTTTGTAATACGCTGATTAGCTGATCTTTCTCTTCTAAAGATGCATCAAACTCTTCCTGTAAATGTTTCTTGGCCTGTTGGTCCATTTGAAGCTCCTGTCGCAAAAAAAAGATACATACAAAGATATGAAGCATGCATGAAAAGTTAAATCAATTGTCAAATCTACTTGTAGTTAGACCAAAATATCTGAAGCTGTTTATAATCTTAAAGTCTATACTTATTTGTGTGTACGCTAGAATAAAATATGTTCACGCTTAAAAAGGACATTAAACACTTTGAGATGGTAATATAAAAATTATAAATCGTATTTTAAAAAAAAATCTACAATATACTTTTATTATTTATTTGTCCTCTTTTGCTATAATTCCATTCTGAAATTGTGAGCTTTTCAGTTCCTGTTGGAAATGAAAGTGCATAACACTGCTATATTCCACACAACCATTGGCTGCACACTCTAGTGACCTATTTATAACTCTCCCTAATTGGCTACAGCAGAGAAGGTAACCTAAGTTACAACATGGCAGCTCCCATTGTTTTACAGACACTAAAACTTTATACTTATTTTGTCAATAAACAACTAATGAAACTTTAAAAAATACATCTACATGTTATTCTCAGACTAATCTTTTCTTTGAAGGCATCATTCTATCTAACATTTAGTTAGTGTTTAATGTCCCTTTAAAGTAAACCAAACTTTATGGTTGTGTATTATGGACAACAATTAGTACCTTACTTTGCAGTGATCTTACATTTAATGAAGCAAAGTAAATGGTATCTTTATAAATATCAAATGCAATTAAACAAAGACAACCTAATGGAACACATTTCTGAAACAACAATTTTAAGACTTCGTTATATGTACTCACCATCAATCTATGCTAGATTAATTAATTTGCTTCAAAAACACTTACTGAACGCTTTAAATGTCAGGTACGTCCTTTAGAAGTAAATTAGAATCTTATTTTTTTTTTATAAAACAAATTTTTGAGTTTCATATCCCTTTAAGTTGACAGGTTCGGTTAATTGCAGGTACCTTCCCATAAGCGATGCACTATTTTCTGCCTAAGATCCCTCATGTTCGTTGCCCTCATACTTCCCTTTCCAGTAGCACCTCCTTCTCAATTTCTTCTTACAAAATCTTAAAGCATTACGCAAATAATTTTAATTTGATATTTTTAAGGTTTCTACACCTCTACCTGCCTTTGTGTGTTTTGCAATAGGAAACTTGGTTCATTACATTTATTTTCCTATAAAACTCGGCTCCCGTCTTCCTTTTAACTTCACATAACAGGTCTGAAGTGAATATTTTTGTGATATAGAATAACAGAGCAACTCATTCGTTAATATCCCAAGGACTATTAACACTTTATGTAAAACCCATTAAGATCACTATTTATTCTGTTTTTACAGCATATGTTTTTTGTTGTGTTTAAGAAGTAATAGTATAAACAGTATAACAATGCCTGCAATGTAGAAGTTGTTTTAGAAATATTTTGTGACAAATATGATTTAGTCATTAGGCTGGACTCAACAGAAAAAAATCAAAATGGAGCTGAAGTATGAACCAAACATCAGGATTCAAAATAGTATGTGGCCTATAGACAGTAACAGCTTAAAGGACTACTCAATGCGGTTGAATTGCATAATTAACAAGTGCAGAATAAAAAGACATTGATTTAACACCTACTCTGAATTTCAAAGAATCAGTTGATTTTTTCTTTCTGACAAATGTATTTCCCCCCCCATTTTCCAGCCCCCTGAATCATGTGACAGACATCAGCCAATCAAAGACTAGTATACATATACCCTGTGAGCGTCTGTACATGCTCAGTAGGATCTTGTTCCCCAGAAAGTGTGAATATAAAAAGAATGTTAAAAAATTGATAATGGAAGTAAATTAGAAAGTGTCTTAAAACTGCACGCTCTTTCTGAATCACAAAAGTTTATTTTGACTTGAGTGCCCCTTTTTACAGCATATCTGCAAAAGATAACTAGAAAGTATCACATAAACATCCCATGTAAAGTAATTTCAAGCATCCAATCCGGATAATTGTCCCGGGACATGCATTTGACATGTGCAGGCATAGTCACTCTTTTTCTCCTCAGTTGAATTAAGTTTACTATGAAATCTTGCAAGATCATGGTGAAAACCAACATGATTATGGTGAAATCTTATACGATCAATGCAAAAGAAAACAGAATTTATGCTTACCTGATAAATTTCTTTCTCCAACGGTGTGTCCAGTCCACGGCATCATCCTTACTTGTGGGAATATTCTCTTCCCCAACAGGAAATGGCAAAGAGCACAGCAAAAGCTGCCCATATAGCCCCCCCTCTGGCTCCGCCCCCCAGTCATTCGACCGACGGTTAGGAGAAAAAAGGAGAAACTATAGGGTGCCGTGGTGACTGTAGTGTATAGAGAAAGAAATTTTTCAAACCTGATTAAAGAACCAGGGCAGGCCGTGGACCGGACACACCGTTGGAGAAAGAAATTTATCAGGTAAGCATAAATTCTGTTTTCTCCAACATTGGTGTGTCCGGTCCACGGCGTCATCCTTACTTGTGGGAACCAATACCAAAGCTTTAGGACACGGATGAAGGGAGGGAGCAAATCAGGTTACCTAAACGGAAGGCACCACGGCTTGCAAAACCTTTCTCCCAAAAATAGCCTCCGAAGAAGCATAAGTATCGAATTTGTAAAATTTGGCAAAAGTGTGCAGAGAAGACCAAGTCGCTGCCCTACATATCTGATCAACAGAAGCCTCGTTCTTGAAGGCCCATGTGGAAGCCACAGCCCTAGTAGAGTGAGCTGTGATTCGTTCAGGAGGCTGCCGTCCGGCAGTCTCATAAGCCAATCGGATGATGCTTTTCAGCCAGAAAGAAAGAGAGGTAGCAGTAGCTTTTTGTCCTCTCCTCTTACCAGAGTAAACGACAAATAAAGATGAAGTTTGTCTGAAATCCTTTGTTCCGTCTAAATAGAACTTCAAAGCACGGACCACATCTAAATTGTGTAACAAACGTTCCTTCTTTGAAACTGGATTCGGACACAGAGAAGGAACAACTATTTCCTGGTTAATATTCTTGTTGGAAACTACTTTTGGAAGAAAACCAGGCTTGGTACGCAAAACGACCTTATCTGAATGGAACACCAGATAGGGTGGATCACACTGCAAAGCAGATAATTCAGAAACTCTTCTAGCAGAAGAAATAGCAACCAAAAACAGAACTTTCCAAGATAGTAACTTGATATCTATGGAATGTAAAGGTTCAAACGGAACCCCTTGAAGAACTGAAAGAACTAAATTTAGACTCCAAGGAGGAGTCATGGGTCTGTAAACAGGCTTGATTCTGACCAAAGCCTGTACAAAAGCTTGTACATCTGGCACAGCTGCCAGGCGTTTGTGTAACAAAACAGATAAAGCAGAAATCTGTCCTTAAAGAGAACTCGCTGACAACCCTTTATCCAAACCCTCTTGGAGAAAGGAAAGAATCTTAGGAATTTTAATTTTACTCCAGGAGAATCCCTTGGATTCACACCAACAGATATATTTTTTCCATATTTTATGGTAAATCTTCCTAGTCACAGGTTTTCTGGCTTGGACCAGAGTATCTATCACTGATTTTGAAAACCCACGCTTGGATAAATCAAGCGTTCAATTTCCAAGCAGTCAGCTGCAGAGAAACTAGGTTTGGATGTTTGAATGGACCTTGTACTAGAAGATCCTGTCTCAAAGGTAGCTTCCATGGTGGAGCCGATGACATATTCACCAGGTCTGCATACCAAGTCCTGCGTGGCCACGCAGGAGCTATCAGAATCACTGAGGCCTTCTCCTGTTTGATCCTGGCTACGAGCCTGGGAAGGAGAGGAAACGGTGGAAACACATAAGCTAGGTTGAACGACCAAGGCGCCACTAATGCATCCACTATAGTCGCCTTGGGATCCCTGGATCTGGACTCGTAGCAAGGAACCTTGAAGTTCTGACGAGACGCCATCAGATCCATGTCTGGAATGCCCCATAATTGAGTTAACTGGGCAAAGACCTCCGGGTGGAGTTCCCACTCCCCCGGATGGAAAGTCTGACGACTCAAATAATCCGCCTCCCAGTTGTCTACTCCTGGGATGTGAATTGCAGATAGATGGCAGGAGTGATCCTCCGCCAATTTGATGATCTTGGATACCTCTCTCATCGCCAAGGAACTCTTTGTTCCTCCCTGATGGTTGATGTAAGCTACAGTCATCATGTTGTCCGACTGGAATCTTATGAATCCGGCCTTTGCTAGTTGAGGCCAAGCCCGGAGCGCATTGAATATCGCTCTCAGTTCCAGAATGTTTATCGGGAGAAGAGACTCTTCCCGAGACCATAGACCCTGAGCTTTCAGGGAGTCCCAGACCGCGCCCCAGCCTAATAGACTTGCGTCGGTCGTGACAATAACCCACTCTGGTCTGCGGAAACTCATTCCCTGAGACAGGTGATCCTGAGTCAACCACCAACGGAGTGAGTCTCTGTTAACTGGTCTACTTGAATCTGGGGAGACAAGTCTGCATAATCCCCATTCCACTGTCTGAGCATGCACAGTTGCAATGGTCTGAGATGAATTCGAGCAAAAGGAACCACGTCCATTGCTGCCACCATTAGACCTATTACTTCCATGCACTGAGCTATGGAAGGCTGAGGAATAGAATGAAGAACTTGACAAGCCTTTAGAAGCTTTAATTTTCTGACCTCTGTCAGAAAAATATTCATTTCTACAGAATCTATTATTGTTCCCAGAAAGGGAACTCTTGTAGACGGGGACAGGGAACTCTTTTCCACGTTCACCTTCCACCCGTGAGACCTGAGAAAAGCTAATACAATGTCTGTATGAGCCTTTGATCTGGAAAGGGACGACGCTTGGATTAGAATGTCGTCTAGGTAAGGTGCCACTGCAATGCCCCTCGATCTTAGAACCACTAGAAGGGACCCTAGCACCTTTGTGAAGATTCTGGGAGCAGTGGCTAAACCGAACGGAAGAGCCACAAACTGGTAATGTTTGTCCAGAAAGGCGAACCTTAGGAACTGATGATGATCTTTGCGGATAGGAATATGTAGGTACGCATCCTTTAAATCCACGGTAGTCATATATTGACCCTCCTGGATTGTAGGTAAAATTGTTCGAATGGTTTCCATTTTGAACGATGGAACTGAGGAATTTGTTTAGAATTTTTAAATCCAGAATTGGTCTGAAAGTTCCCTCTTTTTTGGGAACTACAAACAGGTTTGAGTAAAACCCCTGACCTTGTTCCGCTGTTGGAACTGGGTGTGCATTGGTTTCCAAGCTGGCTTAGCCTGGGAGGCGTTACCCTCTTGTCTAGAGGCTGCAGAGTTAGGAGACGGTCCGTTCCTTAAGTTACGAAAGGAACGAAAATTGGACTTATTCTTGGCCTTAAAAGGCCTATCCTGTGGGAGGGCATGGCCCTTTCCCCCAGTGATGTCTGAAATAATCTCCTTCAATTCTTGCCCAAAAAGGGTCTTACCTTTGAAAGGAATATTAAGCAATTTTGTCTTGGAAGACACATCCGCCGACCAAGACTTTAGCCAGAGCGCTCTGCGCGCCACAATTGCAAACCCTGAATTTTTCGCCGCTAACCTCGCCAATTGCAAAGCGGCATCTAAAATAAAGGAATTAGCTAACTTAAGTGCGTGAATTCTGTCCATGACTTCCTCATATGGAGTCTCCTTATTGAGCGACTTTTCTAGTTCATCGAACCAAAAACACGCCGCCGTAGTGACAGGAATAATGCACGAAATTGGTTGGAGGAGGAAACCTTGCTGAACAAAAATCTTTTTAAGCAAACTCTCCAATTTTTTATCCATAGGATCTTTGAAAGCACAATTGTCCTCAATGGGAATAGCCGTGCGTTTGGCTAGCGTAGAAACTGCCCCCTCAACCTTAGGGACTGTTTGCCATGCGTCCTTCCTTGGGTCGACCATGGGGAACATTTTCTTAAATATAGGAGGTGGGACAAAAGGTATGCCTGGTTTCTCCCACTCCTTGGTCACTATGTCCGCCACCCTTTTAGGTATCGGAAAGGCATCAGGGTGCACAGGGACCTCTAGGAATTTGTCCATTTTGCACAATTTTTCTGGAATGACCAAAGAGTCACAATCATCCAGAGTAGTTAGTGCCTCCTTAAGTAAGGCGCGGAGATGCTCTAACTTAAATTTAAACGTCACAACATCAGGTTCTGCCTGTTGAGAAACTCTTCCTGAATCAGAAATTTCTCCCTCCGACAAACCCTCCCTCACTGCCAATTCTGACTGGTGTGAGGGTATGAGAGGTAAATTATCGTCAGCGCACTCTTGCTCTACTGTATTTAAAACTGAGCAATCACGCTTTCTTTGAAATGCTGGCATTTTGGATAAAATATTAGCTATAGAATTATCCATTACTGCCGTTAATTGTTGCATAGTAACAAGCATTGGCGCGCTAGATGTACTAGGTGTCGCCTGCGCGGGCATAACTGATATTGACACAGAAGGAGAGGATGGTGAACTACCCCCACTACCTTCATTTGAGGAATCATCTTGGGCAACCTTATTAAATGTGACAGTACTGTCCTTACTTTGTCTG
Source organism: Bombina bombina (assembly GCF_027579735.1). Lineage (NCBI taxonomy): Eukaryota > Metazoa > Chordata > Amphibia > Anura > Bombinatoridae > Bombina > Bombina bombina. Next base: position 527,452,181 of record NC_069503.1, read on the forward strand.
GACGCCATGGCACAATTTTCACATACATTTAAAGGGGGGACCACCTTGGCCTCCATACATACAGAACATGTTCTATCTGAAGGTGCAGACATGTTAGACAGGCTTATACAGGCTATTAATGCAATAAAACCGTTTTTAAACAAAACCGTTACTGTCTCTTTAAATGTTAAACAGAGCACACTTTATTTCTGAATGTGTGAAAAACTATGAAGGAAATATCCGATCCTTACCAAATTTGCACCCTAGTGTCTTAATGCTTTAAAAGTATTGCACACCAATTTTCAAGTTTGTAACCCCTTAAAAGAGGAAACCGGAGCTGTTTTATCAAATTAACAATTTTAAACCCACTACAGTCCCAGCCACAGCGTTTGCTGCGGCTTCACCTGTCCTTGGGGGTTATTCGCCACAGAAATAAGCCTTCCAGGAACGTTTTTAATGGCCACCAGACCCTCTCACATGAAGCTGCATGCACTGCATCCAAAAGAAACTGCGCAATTAAGGCGCGAAAATGAGGCTCTGCCTACTAGAGTGAAAGGCCCTTCCTGACTGGGAAAGGTGTCTAAAAGACTCCCTGGCGCTTAAAAACGTTAACAAAATATTCTCAAGTTTTAAAACACTTCAAACCACATATAAATATCGAATAAAGCAATCGATTTAGCCCACAATAGTGTCAACCAGTATATAGCCCATTAATAAGCCTTCAATCTGTTATGAGTCTAAGAAAATGGCTTACCGATCCCAAAGAGGGAAAATGACAGTCTTCTAGCATTACTAAGTCTTGTTAAAAAATGGACTAGTCATACCTTGAGCAGAAAAGTCTGCAAACTGTTCCCCCCAACTGAAGTTCTCTGGGCTCAACAGTCCTGCGTGGGAACAGCAATTGATTTTAGTTACTGCTGCTAAAATCATACTCCTCTTTTAAACAGAACTCTTCATCCTTTTCTGTTTTAGAGTAAATAGTACAAACCGGCACTATTTTAAAATAACAAACTCTTGATAGAAGAATAAAAAACTACAACTAACACCACATACTCTTCACCATCTCCGTGGAGATGCTACTTGTTCAGAGCGGCAAAGAGAATGACTGGGGGGCGGAGCCAGAGGGGGGGCTATATGGGCAGCTTTTGCTGTGCTCTTTGCCATTTCCTGTTGGGGAAGAGAATATTCCCACAAGTAAGGATGACGCCATGGACCGGACACACCAATGTTGGAGAAAGTATAAACTCAGCACCGATGATGCTGATTGGTGTCATGAGCGCTTCCGTTCATCGCCGTGTCGCCGCGGCTCCCGGAACTCCTCTGTGTCTCTGACGTCATGTTGCTTAGCAACATGACGCTTTCTCTCACACCCCTCTGATGACGGTTACGCTCCTGCCCTTTAAATCTCGGCGGGAGATCTGAATCTGGGCCCGTTTGTTTGTTTCCCTGGATTGTGAGTACCATATCAGTTTTATTCTTCTGTGTACCGACTTCTGCCTGCCTGACCAAGCCTCTTGCCTAATCCCTACTTGCTGATATTTGGACATTGACTTCTGCCTGCCTGACCTTGCCTGTAGCTATTACCCTTTTGCTGACACTTGGATGCCGACTTCTGCTTGCCTGACCCTGTCTTTTGCCTATACCTTTTGCTGATATTTGGATGCCGACTTCTGCCTGCCTGACCTTGCTTTGGCCTTTACCTTTAAACCTATTCTTTGTTAAACAAGACCTGCTTAAAGGGACATTTTACTTTTACAAGCTGCAAAAGAGAACTTTGCCTTTCTGTTTGTTATACACCTGCTTAAAAGGGACATTTACTTTTACAAGCTGCAAAAGAGAACTTTGCCTTTCTGTTTGTTATACACCTGCTTAAAAGGGACATTTACTTTTACAAGCTGCAAAAGAGAACTTTGCCTTTCTGTTTGTTATAAACCTGCTTAAAGGGACATTATACTTTTACAAGCTGCAAAAGAGAACTTTGCCTTTCTGTTTGTTATACACCTGCTTAAAAGGGACATTTACTTTTACAAGCTGCAAAAGAGAACTTTGCCTTTCTGTTTGTTATAAACCTGCTTAAAGGGACATTATACTTTTACAAGCTGCAAAAGAGAACTTTTCCTTTGTTTTACAAGCCTGCTAAAGAGGACCTTTTTCAGAAGCTTCAAAGTAAGAGCATTTCCTTTTTGTTCTTTGTACTACTTAAAGGGACGTTTTATCCTTTGTGGCTTTCCTGCATTCTGGAACAATATTCATTTTTGTTATCTTCTAATCTGCTTCCTGAGTGGGTCACGTCCTGGATATTTCTCAGTGTGCTAGCGTGTGCTTTCAATTCACGCTAGCAGTTGGGTTACATCCCGGATTGATTCCAGAGCGGCTGACAATTGGCTGTGTTTTTATTTTAACATATAGAAAAAAAAAGAGCACAAGGGTAAGTGCTGAAAGAGCAGTTTCTATGGTGAGTTGGTTTAAGATTGTAAATAAAGAAAAACCTAGGTTTACATTACAAAACTTTCTTACAGTTGCAGCAAGGATAATTGAGTATTTATGTTGAGTAACGTGCCCCTTTAAACAATAATTAGCACAAGGGAGGATCTTCTGAAAACCTTTCAAACAAAAGCCAATAACTTAAACTGACATTGTATCCGGGGGAATGCTTCCAGGCAGCCATGATTGCTGACTTGATTGGGAGCTGAGAAAATGAGTAGATAATTCCTTTGGTTATCACTCATTAGAGAAGTCATCCACCTTTGCTACGGTAGAATCTGTATATAAAAATGTGCAGATCACTTTGATACACGTTTGGCAGAGACTTCTAGTTCCAGTAACCGAAACTGCAAAGCTACAACGGTGGCCATTAATAGGGTTAGAACGGTTTTCTAGCCATAAGACAGCTGAATTGTGTTGTCCATTAATACTGCAGAAACTTTGGACCGTCTTGTTTCAATATAAGTGATTCTATTTATAAGCAATCCATTTACAATATGGAAAAGCATGATCATGATGCCCTTATTGAGAGAAAGCTCTGCACCTATACTAACCCACAACTCATGCTTTCCTACATTGGATGATCAGGGAATAACAGCCATGACAACAGGAGAAGGGTGCCATCCGGTCAAGGTGCAGTTGTCCCTAATGGATTTGTCAGATGATTGTGAGAAACATGAGATTTATACATTTGACAGTTACCAGAAATGATGTCCAGTTTTTAATGATGTCCAGTTTTTAATGATGTCCAGTTTTAATAAGATGTCCTCACTGGCTGTGGCGCAGGATTGCAGTCCTGGGTTTAAGAGTCGCTTAAGTCAGCAAGGAGAACTGGTAATAATGAGGTGTGTATTGCTGAGGAAGTGGTTTTTAGTAGAAGGCAGGATTACTGATCTTATATATTTTAGCAACCATAATACCATATATTTAAAGGGGACTGTGGTATTGGAAGAGGGTAGTCAACTGGAAGTCATATGTAAAAATGGGCATTGGATAAAGTATGAACTCCAGTTCTTTTCAGGGTTACATTTTCTATATAAACCTGAAGGTGCAATTTTCCATAATTCAATACTCTGCAGCTGGTATAAAAAGCCATTAAGGGGAATCAATTCATAACCAATTGTCCATTTAAAAATAGAAGCTGTAAATCTAATTAAAAACGGCAGGCTGTATCTGAATCTGGAAAGATTCATTTTGAATTTACAGAATCTTTAACAAATGGGGGTCTATACAAAAAAACAGTTACAAACATTACTAGATAGAAAGGAGCTTAGTTTAACAAAGAATACCAAGATAACAGAAATAAATGGTGACGTTTATATTATAAATGGCTCACTCTATCTGAACCATGAAAGCTTAATTTTGACTTCAATATCCCTTTAATCAGGTGTATTAAATAATATAGAGCTATGCATGTAAATATTATGCTATAATAATAGGCAACCATATGTATGGTATAGAAACTGATCACATTATGCAATATTTGGATGTTGTTGAGAAACAGAGATAATTCAGTGAAGTTCCCTGCACTCTGCCAGCACAAATTCTCTGCCAGTGCTGTTCTCACCTAACAGACAGATACCATGAACTGTTAATGACTTGCAGCTGCAGAGTCAAGAAACAGACTGCAATCTGACCGCCCCTGCTACTTGTCTAGATATATTTAGCACCTCTGACGGACTAAAAAACTCACCTCTCGCAGCTCTCCAATTCTCCTTAATGCTTTGTCCTGGCTTTGGCTCAAGATTGACTGAAATAAATATAGAAAAGTGTTGAGTGAGCTTAATAAGTTTCTTCCAGCATTTGTTATAACACTGCTTAAAGGGAAAGTCTAGTCAAAAGTAAACTTTCATGATTCAGATAGAGCATGTAATTTTAAACAACATTCTAATTTACTCCTATTATCACATTTTCTTTGTTCTCTTGGTATCTTTATTTGAAAAAGCAAGAAGGTAAGCTTAGGAGCCGGCCCATTTTTATTTCAGCACCTGGGTAGCGCTTACGGATTAGTGTCTAAATGTAGCTACCAATCAGCAAGCGCTACCCAGGGTGCTCAACCAAAAATGGTCCGGCTCCTAAGCTTACATTCCAGCTTTTTCAAAAAAAGTAAATTTATGCTTACCTGATAAATTAATTTCTTCTATGGTACGACGAGTCCACGGATTCATCCTTTACTTGTGGGATATTATCCTCCTGCTAACAGGAAGTGGCACTTCCTGTTAGCAGGAGGATAATATCCCACAAGTAAAGGATGAATCCGTGGACTCGTCGTACCTTATAGAAGAAAAGTAAATTTATGCTTACCTGATAAATTAATTTCTTCTATGGTACGACGAGTCCACGGATTCATCCTTTACTTGTGGGATATTATCCTCTTTCAAACAGGAAGTGGCACTTCCTGTTAGCAGGAGGATAATATCCCACAAGTAAAGGATGAATCCGTGGACATGTCGTACCTTATAGAAGAAAAGAATAACAATTGATAAAAGGAGTAAAATAGAAAGCTGCTTAAAATTGCATGCTCTATCTGAATCATGAAACTTTAATTTTGACTAGACTATCCCTTTAAAGGGAAATACTAGTATTAATATTATTGTTCATTTATAAAGCGCCAACATTTTATGGAGCGCTATACAAAGGTACATTACAATCGTAAAGGTACAATACAATAAAAAACCTACGAGACATTGTGTAAGAATATACAAATGTACATTACTACACTTACATTAACAAACATAAACAAAGGGAGAGGAGCACCCTGCCCTTGGCTTTAGAGAGGCTCTCAAGCTTACAATCTAAAGGAGAAAAAATATATGACACAGCAGGAGAGGACAGAGAACTACATTACTATAACATTTGTGAGTATGTGACAAGTTATGGTGTAGGTTGCCTTGCACTCAGGTGAAGTCACACTTGCATCGTATCTCAATTAAATGGGGAGGTTATAGAAATGAGTAAGCGGTTGGGTGGGAAGTGCTTACAGAGATTTGCAGTGGAGTAGCAGGAAGGAGGGTGTCTGTTGCTTGTAGTAAAGAGGTATTATGTCTGTCTGAGTTGGCTGTTGTAAGTAGAATTGAAAAATATGTGAAGCTATGCAGGGTGTTAAGGCGGGGTGGATAAGTTGCAAGCAGAGGGAGGAGGATGGGAATCTGTGAGCTTTTATGAGTGTGTGTATAAGTATAACAGTGTTTGTGAGTAAAAGTGTGTGTGTGTTTATGTATGTATGAGTGTGTGCGTACCAGTTTGTGTATGAGTGTGAGTGTGTGTGTGTGTGTGTGTAGGAGTGTGTTCTTGTGTATATAAGTGTGTTTGTATGAGTCAATGGGTTTTATGTATATGTGTTAACATGTGTGTGTGTGTCTGTGTGTGTGTGTGTATAACAGTGTTTGTGAGTAAAAGTGTGTGTGTGTTTATGTATGTATGAGTGTGTGCGTACCAGTTTGTTTATGAGTGTGTGTGTGTGTGTAGGAGTGTGTTCTTGTGTATATAAGTGTGTTTGTATGAGTCAATGGGTTTTATGTATAATATGTGTAAACATGTGTGTGTGTGTGTGTGTATGTATGAGTGTGAGTACCAGTGTGTGTATGTGTATGTTTATGTATGAGTGTATGTGTGAGTATACATGTGTATGTGTGTGTATGAGTGTGTGTTTGTAGGAGTGTGTGCTTGTGTGTATGAGTGTGTATGAGTGACTGGGTTTTATGTATATGTGTTAACATGTGTATGTGTTTATGTATGTTTGAGTGTATATGAGAGTGTACGTACCAGTGTGTGTGTATGAGTCTGTGTGTGTATGTAGGAGTGTGTGTATGAGTGTGTTTGTATGAGTGAGTGTGTGTGTTTTATGTATGTGTGTTGACATATGTATGAATGCGTTTGTGTGTGTATTTATGTATGTATAAATATACAGTATGTGCAAGTGTTTATATATATATATATATATATATATATATATATATATATATATATATATATATATATATATATATATATGAGTTTGTGTGTTAATGTATGAATAATATAATGGATGGTAAGTTATTATTGCATAGTAAATATGAAGATACTAAAATTATCATAATATTACTATAAATTACAATGTTATTTTTTCCTGGTGCATTTTTCCGTTGGGGAAGGGAGTGGGACAGTAAATTTTTCTACACAGGGTGAAAAGTACCTTTGTCTCACCCCTTATTCTTACAGACCTACTGAATTCTACCAAAATATTTCACTGCCTTTTTGGATTAAAAGACTTGTACTTTTATAAACTTTGTTGTTTGATTTAGAAACACTTCTGTTTATTTTTATTTGTGTCTTGTTTTTAAATAATGTAGTCTTATGTATATTTTATTATATATGGTTAAGGTGTAAAACATGTAATAAATAATTTATATTGGAACTTAAAGTGAATGTCAACTTTCACGAATGAGAGCCCTGTTTTTAAAAAACATAATTTATGTAAGAACTTACCTGATAAATTCATTTCTTTCATATTATCAAGAGTCCATGAGCTAGTGACGAATGGGATATACATTCCTACCAGGAGGGGCAAAGTTTCCCAAACCTCAAAATGCCTATAAATACACCCCTCACCACACCCACAAATCAGTTTAACGCATAGCCAAAAAGTGGGGTGATAAGAAAAAAGTGCGAAAGCATAAAAAATAAGGAATTGGAATAATTGTGCTTTATACAAAAAAATCATAACCACCACAAAAAGGGTGGGCCTCATGGACTCTTGCTAATATGAAATAAATGACTTTATCAGGTAAGTTCTTACATAAATTATGTTTTCTTTCATGTAATTAGCAAGAGTCCATGAGCTAGTGACGTATGGGATAATGACTACCCAAGATGTGGATCTTCCACGCAAGAGTCACTAGAGAGGGAGGGATAAAATAAAGACAGCCAATTCCGCTGAAAATAATCCACACCCAAAATAAAGTTTAAATCTTATAATGAAAAAAAATGAAATTATAAGCAGAAGAATCAAACTGAAACAGCTGCCTGAAGTACTTTTCTACCAAAAACTGCTTCAGAAGAAGAAAACACATCAAAATGGTAGAATTTAGTAAAAGTATACAAAGAAGACCAAGTTGCTGCTTTGCAAATCTGATCAACCGAAGCTTCATTCCTGAACGCCCAGGAAGTAGAAACTGACCTAGTAGAATGAGCTGTAATCCTTTGAGGCAGAGTTTTACCCGACTCGACATAAGCATGATGAATTAAAGATTTCAACCAAGATGCCAAAGAAATGGCAGAGGCCTTCTGACCTTTCCTAGAACCGGAAAAGATAACAAATAGACTAGAAGTCTTTCGGAAATTCTTAGTAGCTTCAACATAATATTTCAAAGCTCTAACTACATCCAAAGAATGCAAAGATCTCTCTTTAGAATTCTTAGGATTAGGACATAATGAAGGAACCACAATTTCTCTACTAATGTTGTTAGAATTCACAACCTTAGGTAAAAATGTAAAAGAAGTTCGCAACACCGCCTTATCCTGATGAAAAATCAGAAAAGGAGACTCACAAGAAAGAGTAGATAATTCAGAAACTCTTCTAGCAGAAGAGATGGCCAAAAGAAACAAAACTTTCCAAGAAAGTAATTTAATGTCCAATGAATGCATAGGTTCAAACGGAGGAGCTTGAAAAGCCCCCAGAACCAAATTCAAACTCCAAGGAGGAGAAATTGACTTAATGACAGGTTTTATACGAACCAAAGCTTGAACAAAACAATGAATATCAGGAAGATTAGCAATCTTTCTGTGAAAAAGAACAGAAAGAGCAGAGATTTGTCCTTTCAAGGAACTTGCAGACAAACCTTTATCCAAACCATCCTGAAAAAACTGTAAAATTCTCAGAATTCTAAAAGAATGTCAGGAAAAATGATGAGAAAGACACCAAGAAATGTAAGTCTTCCAGACTCTATAATATATCTTCCTAGATACAGATTTACGAGCCTGTAACATAGTATTAATCACAGAGTCAGAGAAACCTCTTTGACTAAGAATCAAGCATTCAATCTCCATACCTTTAAATTTAAGGATTTGAGATCCTGATGGAAAAAAGGACCTTGCGACAGAAGGTCTGGTCTTAACGGAAGAGTCCACGGTTGGCAAGAGGCCATCCGGACAAGATCTGCATACCAAAACCTGTGAGGCCATGCTGGAGCCACCAGCAGAACAAACGAGCATTCCTTCAGAATCTTGGATATTACTCTTGGAAGAAGAACTAGAGGCGGAAAGATAAAGGCAGGATGATACTTCCAAGGAAGTGACAATGCATCCACTGCTTCCGCTTGAGGATCCCTGGATCTGGACAGATACCTGGGAAGTTTCTTGTTTAGATGAGAAGCCATCAGATCTATTTCTGGCAGTCCCCACATTTGAACAATCTGAAGAAATACCTCTGGGTGAAGAGACCATTCGCCCGGATGTAACGTTTGGCGACTGAGATAATCCGCTTCCCAATTGTCTATACCTGGGATATGAACCGCAGAAACTAGACAGGAGCTGGATTCCGCCCATACCGGTATTCAAGATACTTCTTTCATAGCCAGAGGACTGTGAGTCCCTCCTTGATGATTGATGTATGCCACAGTTGTGACATTGTCTGTCTGAAAACAAATGAACGATTCTCTCTTTAGAAGAGGCCATGACTTAAGAGCTCTGAAAATTGCACAGAGTTCTAAAATATTGATTGGTAATCTCACCTCCTGAGATTCCCAAACCCCTTGTGCTGTCAGAGACCCCCAAACAGCTCCCCAACCTGTCAGACTTGCATCTGTTGAAATTACAGTCCAGGTCGGAAGAACAAAAGAAGCCCCCTGAACTAAACGATGGTGATCTGTCCACCACGTCAGAGAGTGTCGTACAATCGGTTTTAAAGATATTAATTGAGATATCTTTGTGTAATCCCTACACCACTGGTTCAGCATACAGAGCTGAAGAGGTCGCATGTGAAAACGAGCAAAGGGGATCGCGTCCGATGCAGCAGTCATAAGACCTAGAATTTCCATGCATAAGGCTACCGAAGGGAATGATTGTGATTGAAGGATTCGACAAGCTGAGATCAATTTTAGACGTCTCTTGTCTGTCAGAGACAGAGTCATGGACGCTGAATCTATCTGGAAACCTAAAAAGGGTTACCCTTGTCTGAGGAATCAATGAACTTTTCGGTAAATTGATCCTCCAACCATGATCTTGAAGAAACAACACAAGTCGATTCGTTTGAGATTCTGCTAAATGTGAAGACTGAGCAAGTACCAAGATATCGTCCAAATAAGGAAATACCACAATACCCTGTTCTCTGATTACAGACAGAAGGGCACCGAGAACCTTTGTAAAAATTCTTGGAGCTGTTGCTAGGCCAAACGGCAGAGCAACAAACTGGTAATGCTTGTCTAGGAAAGAGAATCTCAGAAACTGATAGTGATCTGGATGAATCGGAATATGCAGATATGCATCCTGTAAATCTATTGTGGACATATAATGCCCTTGCTGAACAAAAGGCAGGATAGTCCTTATAGTTACCATTTTGAATGTTGGTATCCTTACATAACGATTCAATATTTTTAGATCCAGAACTGGTCTGAAGGAATTCTCCTTCTTTGGTACAATGAAGAGATTTGAATAAAACCCCAGCCCCTGTTCCAGAACTGGAACTGGCATAATTACTCCAGCCAACTCTAGATCTGAAACACATTTCAGAAATGCTTGAGCCTTCACTGGATTTACTGGGACACGGGAAAGAAAAAATCTCTTTGCAGGAGGCCTTATCTTGAAGCCAATTCTGTACCCTTCTGAAACAATGTTTTGAATCCAAAGATTGTGAATTGAATTGATCCAAATTTCTTTGAAAAATCGTAATCTGCCCCCTACCAGCTGGGCTGGAATGAGGGCCGCACCTTCATGTGGACTTGGGAGCTGGCTTTGGCTTTCTAAAAGGCTTGGATTTATTCCAGACTGGAGATGGTTTCCAAACTGATACCGCTCCTGTGGGTGAAGGATCAGGCTTTTGTTCCTTATTGTGACGAAAGGAACGAAAACGATTATTAGACCTAAATTTACCTTTAGATTTTTTATCCTGTGGTAAAAAAGTTCCTTTCCCTCCAGTAACAGTTGAGATAATAGAATCCAACTGAGAACCAAATAATTTATTACCCTGGAAAGAAAGGGAAAGCAAAGTGGACTGTTACGGTACCAACAGTGTACCAAGGGTTAATACCAGATGAACAACGTCCTGCATAGGGAATCAGCAATTCACAAACCAGCCAGTTTCAGGTTTAAAACAGAATGTCTGCTTTATTTGAAGGCAGCACACAGATTTATACACCCTCGCTTCAGGTTACAAAGGGCATTGGTTTAACAGTAAAGCAAACATATGAACAATGCATCAAACAATTGTCTATTCACAGGTAAAACAGATTAACATATTAAGTTAATTAACTAGGGAAGAACGTTTACTCAGACAATCTGATGTTGGGCAGTCTAGTTAACATAATCACACAAGGACACAATCAGTTTACCCAGACAGACTCCTGAGACACAATCAGATCTTAAACATACATAGAATACATCTTATTACAGAATATAGGAACAGTTCTTATTAGCTATAAAGTCTTTTATGCCCACTTTGCTTATAGAGTCACAATTGCTCCCACAAGGGGCACTCACACCCTGTACCCATCCTGTATTTATGGATACAGGGTGACATAGACATAAGACAGAGGTATGAAAGTACATGGGGTGTCCAGCATATAAAATTCCATATTTCCATGCAGTCTCTGGGTATCCTTAAGCCCATGTACCTCCAGCCCAAAGAATGTTCCATAACAGGCCCTCCAATGTACAGTGGCGAGATTGGTTTTGTCACATCTCTCCCCTTTTCCAAACAGACTAACAGGGTATCTGACCTCCTGCCGGTCAGTGCCCTGGTTAGTCCAGCAACCCACCCATAAAACACAATTAGTAGTACAGCCCACCCACAATAAATGGTTACTACACCTGAGTACGGGGAAAACTTGTCCATGTCCAGGTGCCTCACCACAGCTGTGTGGGGGACTGGTACGCTGAATTGGTGGGTTGCGAGGTGGGCAGAGACCAGCTGTACTCTGCCCGGGTGCCAGCACTACCATGGAAGTAGCCTGGTGGGAGCCTGGTTGCTGGAGGGGAAGACCGACTGTCTCCCCTTCGGATACATAGCTGTGCTGCTGGAGGGGGAGACCAATCGTCTCCCCTTTGGCTAAACAGCCGTGTTGCTGGGGGACAGGACCATCAAACTCCTCTCCCTCTGGTTTGTCATGCTCGGCTGTCCAGGGTATATACTGTGGCATATACCACCAGAGCGCCTGGTAGGCATGTCAGTTTGCTGGGACAATCCATCTGTATTCCCGTTATGAGAGAGAATTCCTGTCCATACAAACAAGGGTTCAAATTCCTCAGTGCCCAGACCAGGGCCAAACAGTCCTTCAAAATCCCATCAGCTTCTTTACGAGTTTTCTGTACCTGCTCTTTATAGGTATCCACAATCCCTTCATACTGACATAGGGTGCCCTTGAGTTGCTGCACCTCACTATGAGCCAGCGTCAGCTTCTCCTCCAGTGTCACTAAGTTTGTCTTTAATGTTTCATGTTCCACTCTCAAGCTGGTGTTTTCTGCAGTCTGTCGGTGCAGCTTGTCTAGCAGAGATTCCTGTTCTAAACGTGCTTTTTCCTCTGCGCTCCTCTTCTCCTTCATCAGCGCATTGTAACGGGACCTCCACATATCAATAGCGGATAGAGATTTACTGAGCTCAGCGTCCTGGGGCTTAGCAGCAGGTGGGTCAGTCTCTGCTGCACAGATCTGGGCACGGGTAGTCACAGAGTTAACAACAGCGGGACCCATAGGAGCGTAGGCAGAAACAAGGGGGGCCAAGTCATTTCCAAGAAGAACATCAGCAGGTAAGTCCTTCTTGACCCCCACATTCACAGGTCTAGCGCCCACTCCCCAATCCAAATGTACCCTGGCAACAGGTAGGCTGAACACATCGCCCCCTGCTACCCTCACAGCCACAGTGTCTCCAGTGTACTGTTTCTCAGACACCAAGTTCTTTTGAAGCAAGGTCATGGTAGCACCAGTATCCCGTAGACCACTGACCTTCTTCCCATTCACTTTAACCAGTTGCCGGTTATTCCGGTGGGCAGCTTGCACAAGGTCTGTCTCATGTAGGATGCTCCAGCATTCTTGCGCCTCTACGTAGCGGGCCGCAGGCTGAGGATTACGTGGGATTCCGCCGGCGGGTCTTCTCCAGGACTGCGCTTGGTTCGCTGCGTTTAGGGGACACTCTGGTCTTTTGTGCCCTAGTTGCTTACATCTAAAGCACCGAATAGGTTGTGAGTAGCCCTGCGAATTGAACAGGGCTCTCTGAGGGTAGTTCGTGGCCGGAGGCCGTGTGGTATAGCGGTGCGCCGGGGTTTGGTAACTGGCAGCTGCTGGGGTGACTGGGGGTCTGTACTCCACTCTAGCAGGGGGCTTAGTGGTAGCAATGTCCAGTTTGCGGGCATCCGTATACTCATCTGCCAAGCGAGCCGCTTCCTGCAGGGTGGAGGGTTTACGGTCCCGAACCCACTCTCGAACTCCTGCGGGTAATTTGTCGAAGCAATGTTCCAACAGGAATAGCTGCAGCACCTCTTCCCCAGATATGGCTTGGCACCCCGCTATCCAGTGAGCTGCTGTGCGGTGCACCTTACATGCCCACTCAAGGTAGGAATCTCCAGCTAATTTAACAGTGTCTCTGAACCGTCTCCGGTATGCCTCCGGTGTAACCGCATACCTGGAGAGCAGAGCCTCTTTTACAGTATTATAATCCCTGACTTCCTCATCTGGAATGGCCCGAAAAGCCTCTCTGGCCCGGCCGGATAATTTTCCAGATAATATCGTGACCCAGTCCTCTGCGGGTACCTTGTGTAGTGCACATTGCCTCTCAAAATCCGCAAGGTACCCATCAATCTCTCCTTCTGTTTCCAGGAAGTTTTTAAAAGCTGCAAAATTTACTTTTCTCTTTTCCATCTTAGTCAGTATTGTAATAATCCCCCTCTTCCTGAGGTTACTGGCTTGTGTAGTTGCTCTTCTGGGCGATAAGGTTCATCCCGTCGCTGCCACCAATGTTACGGTACCAACAGTGTACCAAGGGTTAATACCAGATGAACAACGTCCTGCATAGGGAATCAGCAATTCACAAACCAGCCAGTTTCAGGTTTAAAACAGAATGTCTGCTTTATTTGAAGGCAGCACACAGATTTATACACCCTCGCTTCAGGTTACAAAGGGCATTGGTTTAACAGTAAAGCAAACATATGAACAATGCATCAAACAATTGTCTATTCACAGGTAAAACAGATTAACATATTAAGTTAATTAACTAGGGAAGAACGTTTACTCAGACAATCTGATGTTGGGCAGTCTAGTTAACATAATCACACAAGGACACAATCAGTTTACCCAGACAGACTCCTGAGACACAATCAGATCTTAAACATACATAGAATACATCTTATTACAGAATATAGGAACAGTTCTTATTAGCTATAAAGTCTTTTATGCCCACTTTGCTTATAGAGTCACAATTGCTCCCACAAGGGGCACTCACACCCTGTACCCATCCTGTATTTATGGATACAGGGTGACATAGACATAAGACAGAGTTATGAAAGTACATGGGGTGTCCAGCATATAAAATTCCATATTTCCATGCAGTCTCTGGGTATCCTTAAGCCCATGTACCTCCAGCCCAAAGAATGTTCCATAACAGGCCCTCCAATGTACAGTGGCGAGATTGGTTTTGTCACATGGACTTAGAAGACATATCAGCATTCCAAGTTTTAAGCCATAAAGCTCTTCTAGCTAAAATAGCTAGAGACATATACCTGACATCAACTCTAATGATATCAAAGATGGCATCACAAATAAAGTTATTAGCATGTTGAAGAAGATTAACAATGCTATGAGAATTATGATCTGTTACTTGTTGCGCTAAAGCTTCTAACCAAAAAGTTGAAGCTGCAGCAACATCCGCTAAAGATATAGAAGGTCTAAGAAGATTACCTGAACATAAGTAAGCTTTTCTTAGAAAGGATTCAATCTTCCTATCTAAAGGATCCTTAAAGGAAGTACTATCTGCCGTAGGAATAGTAGTACGTTTAGCAAGAGTAGAGACAGCCCCATCAACTTTAGGGATTTTGTCCCAAAATTCTAATCTGTCAGATGGCACAGGATATAATTGCTTAAAACGTTTAGAAGGAGTAAATGAATTACCCAAATTATTCCATTCCCTGGAGATTACTTCAGAAATAGCATCAGGGACAAGAAAAACTTCTGGAATAACTACAGGAGATTTAAAAACCTTATTTAAACGTTTTAGATTTAGTATCAAGAGGACCAGAATCCTCTATTTCTAATGCAATTAAAACTTCTTTAAGTAAAGAACGAATAAATTCCATTTTGAATAAATATGAAGATTTATCAGCATCAACCTCTGAGACAGAATCCTCTGAACCAGAGGAACCATTATCAGAATCAGAATGATGATGTTCATTTAAAAATTCATCTGAAAAATGAGAAGTTTTAAAAGACCTTTTACGTTTACTAGAAGGAGGAATAACAGACATAGCCTTCTTAATGGATTTAGAAACAAAATCTCTTATGTTAACAGGAACACTCTGAGTAATAGATGTTGACGGAACAGCAACAGGTAATGTAACATTACTAAAGGAAATATTATCTGCATTAACAAGTTTGTCATGACATTCATTACAAACAACAGCTGGAGGAACAGATACCACAAGTTTACAGCAGATACACTTAGCTTTGGTAAATCCAGCACCAGGCAGCGTTTTTCCAGAAGTATCTTCTGACTCAGTGTCAATCTGGGACATCTTGCAATATGTAATAGAAAAAACAACATATAAAGCAAAATTGATCAAATTCCTTAAATGACATTTTCAGGAATGGGAAAAAATGCCAGTGAACAAGCTTCTAGCAACCAGAAGCAATAAATAATGAGACTTAAATAATGTGGAGACAATAGTGACGCCCATATTTTTTAGCGCCAAAAAAGACGCCCACATTATTTGGCGCCTAAATGCTTTTGGCGGCAAAAATGACGCCACATCCGGAACGCCGACACTTTTGGCGCAAAAAAACGTCAAAAATGACGCAACTTCCGGCGACACGTATGACGCCGGAAACTGAAAAAAAAATTTGCGCCAAAAAAGTCCGCGCCAAGAATGACGCAATAAAATGAAGCATTTTCAGCCCCCGCGAGCCTAACAGCCCACAGGGAAAAAGTCAAATTTTAAGGTAAGAAAAAAATTGATTTATTCATATGCATTATCCCAAATATGAAACTGACTGTCTGAAATAAGGAACGTTGAACATCCTGAGTCAAGGCAAATAAATGTTTGAATACATATATTTAGAACTTTATATAAAAAGTGCCCAACCATAGCTTAGAGTGTCACAGAAAATAAGACTTACTTACCCCAGGACACTCATCTACATGTAGTAGAAAGCCAAACCAGTACTGAAACGAGAATCAGTAGAGGTAATGGTATATATAAGAGTATATCGTCGATCTGAAAAGGGAGGTAAGAGATGAATCTCTACGACCGATAACAGAGAACCTATGAAATAGACCCCGTAGAAGGAGATCATTGAATTCAAATAGGCAATACTCTCCTCACATCCCTCTGATATTCACTGCACGCTGAGAGGAAAACCGGGCTCCAACCTGCTGCGGAGCGCATATCAACGTAGAATCTAGCACAAACTTACTTCACCACCTCCATAGGAGGCAAAGTTTGTAAAACTGATTTGTGGGTGTCGTGAGGGGTGTATTTATAGGCATTTTGAGGTTTGGGAAACTTTGCCCCTCCTGGTAGGAATGTATATCCCATACGTCACTAGCTCATGGACTCTTGCTAATTACATGAAAGAAATACTATTAAAAACAGGGGCACTTTCATTCATGAAAGTTTACATCAAAGCTGTTCTTTTAAAGGATTACTTTCTGTTATAATTTTTAAGCCAAACAACTAACATATTAAAGTTAATAAACATTAATTAAAACCTACTGACCTATATTTTCTCCAAAACGAAGTTTCATAACGTTATAAAAGTTATATCTTTTATTCCTCGATGATGTCACATTATCCTGCCCACTATTTTCAGCACTGTGTGTTCAAAATACTTAAACCAATGAAATTGTGTTTAAAGCGCCATTTTGAAACCTAGGTATTGTAAACGGATTGGTACAGAGCAAAGGATACCCATGGAGTGGGTTTGGAAAACAATTAAATTTGCAGACAAGATTTCTGATATACGGTAGAGATATGTTAATGAAATGCTATTGATAAAAAGCGTATTTGGGGTAGTTAGTAACAGGCATAGAAAATATTTACTTACAGTGGCCCTTTAAAACACTTACCTTTTCTTCCTAGCAAGCGTGGAACGCCAGAGCAGCAATTCCCCCACCTCCAGGACGTCTCTTCTTATGTCAGAATTTACAAATCCAGCTTCCTCCAATAACGGCTTCCCCCCCAGAGCAAACATTGCCTAAGGCCACACAGTGATTGGAGGAAGCCAGATTCGTCATTTATGAAGTAAGAAGAGATGTCCTGGGGGCGGAAGAATCGCTGCTCTGGTGTTCCACGCTTGCTAGGAATAAAAGGTAAGTATTTTAAAAGAACAGCTTTAATAGTATTTTTAAAAACAGGGCTTTCATTCGTGAAAGTTGACATTCATTTTATTTGCAGCCTTCATGTGTTCAACCAGAGAGTGGCACCTAGTGTGCACTGCTGCATCAATCTTGGAGTTAGAAAAAAAAGAAAAAGAAAAGTTTAAGCCGTCTTTTTATATTTCTTAACAGTAACTATATTTACAAAGTTGCTTTCCAAGAGACTCAAAACAGCTTGCACTGGAATGTCCTATGCCGAGAAAAAAAAAATGAATCCTATTCTGCACTTGCATGAAGAAACCACTAGGTGGCATGCTTTAATAACGTTCTATATTTATAACCTTCCACTGCATTACTGAGAGAAGTGGATACCCTAATACAACATTTGACTGTAGCTTGTAAGTGCAATAAATTAAATTACAGTAACAGCTATATCCAGGCAGCAGGATATTTTGGTGAATACAAATATTTGGTTAAATAGATAGAAACCATGCAATAAAAATGTATGTGAAATGTGCTTTGGTAATTATTTACAAAATAAAATAAAAAAATAAAAAGAAAAAACTTTTTTTTGTCTTTTTATTTAAATTCAATGTCAGCATGCGGAACAGTATTTTAGTAATATTGTCCATAATACAGAAAACTAATGCATGACAGTACAAGCTTGCTCTGCTTTCTGTTAAAAGGACCGTAAAACACCTTGTAATTGCAAATAATTTCTGTTGCGTTTCTGATGCATTCAAAGAAAAGATTAGTCTGTGAATAAAAACGTAGATGTGTGTTTTTAAAGTTTTATTAGCTGTTTAAATATTGACAACATAAGTCTATAAAACAATGGTAGCTGCCATGTTGTGATTTCAGAATGGAGTTACAGGAAAAGAGGACAAAATAAACAATTTAGTATACTGCAGAGTTTATATATATGTATGATTTATCATTTTATATCACCATCTCAAAGTGTTTAATATCCCTTTAAAGCAAACATAATTTTTACTGCAATTGGTTTTCAATAGTCAAACTCCACCCACTATTTGCCTTATGGAGCTAGTCCAGACCTTTGTGCGAAAATATCTTAATATTTGGAGCTATCCATTATCCCATCTCTCTTGACAAGACCCCCTGGTCCAGCTGAAGAGAAGCAGCCCCAAAGAATGAGGTTACAACCACCATGATTCATAGTTTGTATGGTGCTTCAGCCAATAAGAAGCAACATACACAGGTAGTTATCTATTGGGAGCTGAGAGGACATATATAGGTAGGTTGTGTTGCTTGGTCTATTTGCAATGGGAGGTGCCCTTGAGACTCTCTAGAGTACAGATACATAACATGCACACTACAAGAAAATCAATGTCTGGTTATTCATACTAAGCAGCAAGCATCACAAAGGCCAAGGGAACACACTCTAATAACAAATAAAGGCTCAGACTTTCAAAGGCCTGATGTTAGGTGGGACAAGAGAAATGTATAAACAAACATAAATAAACACAATCGGGAAGGTGCATGAAACTGAAGCAACATATATAAATATAAATAATTTTCCAATTAATAATGCAGCTTTGTTTTGTGAAATAAGTACAATTCAATGCTTTTTCTTTTCATTGATTTCCTGTCTCAAATAGAAAAAGGACCCTTGCTAAATAATCACTACCTATAAATGTATCTGATGAATAAATATGCATTGCTCTTCACACACAAGCATTTGAACAAACAGTGGGGGGTAGGGTTGCCACCTCAGCCATGTTTTCCTTAACACTTATGAGTTATACATACTACAGGGTGTGCAGGGAGGAACATGTATTGTGTTTCTAGACAGCACTATTCATATTCCTCCCTGCACACCCTGCAGCATGTGTAACTTATTAGTGTTCTGTATTTTAAGGGACGGGTGGCAACCCTAATGGGGGGCGTCCTCCTCTTGTCTTCCCCTTAAGGTGGTTTAGTTATGATTTAACAATTTGTTAACCATAATTAATTTGTAAGCTCTACTCTAAAACTAAATATTAAATTTATATATACACATCCATTTTCTTATATTTAAATACATATAACTATTTTTACAGGCTTACAGTCTAGAGCTATGCAATTTGGAGGTGGTTTACAAATAAATAATAATAGGTGCTAAAAGGCAGCCTAGTAACGTGCAAACACATACTGCTGCTTTCACTTATACAATAATATCTACATCTTAACAACCTATATTGTCTATTATTAGCAGCAACACTGATAATCACCTTATAATACATGGCTGAGGAGAATTTTGTACTCCAGCCATTCTTAGGGGAGCAGAACAAGCACAATTTTCAGAACTATTTAACAGTAAATACAGGCAATGTAAATAATGAGTGCATATTGCACTGGTGTTAAATTTTCATTAATTAATAGTTATGTGCATGAGGATCCTTTGTAAGGATCTGCATGCAACTGCTGGTTCCCTTCGGATATTTTCGTAGCCGGATTGATTCCTGTAAAATACCCCTACTTTAAGATCTGTGCAAATCCAGATCTTAGTGTGGGGAGCTTTTACAATAATCAATCCGGCTATGAAAATATCCAAAAGGGAACGAGCGGCTGCTTATTTCTGCATTCGCATCTTCACGAAGGATCTGAATGCACATACCTATTAATTAAACATTTTGCAAAGGGGGTTATATTTTTAGGTTTATGATTTTTAAATAGTATGCACAAGTTATACACACACTTTTAATGGCTAAACTGGTTATTGATGGGGAATGCAAAATACATAATGTGAATTTTTACACTTTCATGTCATTTAAAGGGACATTTCAGTCAAATTTTAAATACACAGATGAATTTCATCTTTGAATAGACATATTTGAAATATACATGTTTTGGCAAAAATGCTTCAAGTAAAAGTTATTTCTGTTTTAGTGTTAACATTTTTCTCTGCATGTGCATGTGAAACATAGCTAGAAATTCTCAGTGCACCAGCATTGTAAATACTGCAGCTGCTCAAAGCAACAGTGGGGCTTGTACCATGTCAGCAATTTACACATTAAGTCATTACCAGATAATACAAGCATCTTAGGCTCTCTAAGTGCTGCTTTTAAAATATTGGTGCACGGTGAATATTTAAATACATTTTTGAAACAGCTTTTATTACAAGCACTTTTGCTAATACATGTATAATACAAAAATACTTCTATTCAAAACTGAAATGCATCCATGTGGATTCCAATTTTGACAGGAATGTCCCTTTAAGCAAAAAGACCAAGAACATCAAATACCAGGCTGACCTGTAGAAATTCCCTTTGGCACATTTCCCAGATATCATGGAGTGCCAAGGCAAATCCCTGTTAAATTTGGATTGGTTACAGACAGCAAATATTGCTTGGCAATGCTGTAAAGAAAAGCTGTATGATTAACCAACCATTCCAATTGTACAAGTAAGATGATGAAAACTGTAGGAAACACGTGTACAAACATATCTCACCTGTAGCTTTTCTTTGTCCCTCTGCATTGTTCTATATGCAGTGACAAGCTGGAATACAAAAATAAATATAAATACAAACCAGAGGTTACTTAGATGAAATAACTTTTCCTAGGAATCAGGAGCAACCAATGAAAATAAAGCAAGGTTCACATTACTATTGCATATTAAAAGGGACATTCTAATGCAAGACTAAAATACTCTAAATTGATGGAGCATGTCATTTTTGCATTAGTGTCACTTACTAACTATGGTAATGTCTACATTATTTCTGTTATTCAGTCTTGGCTAGCTGTGGCTTTAAAGAAGATAACACTGTCTGGCAGTTTATATATCTGTCAGGCTTTCGTTTGGAGCTAGCCAAATTGTGACAGTGGAAGGTTCTAACCAGTTTACATTGAAGCTATTAACAACTTTTGGCTTGCTATAAGCTGAAGTTAACAAATCCAAAGTTTCTTGTTTTTTCTACAAGACAGAAAGGGTAAAAAAAAATGCCCTTTACAATTAGTATTACAAAAAGTGAGATCTTAAACAGTCATGGTTTGACTGAATATGAAACAAGTAAACAATTTCAAACTACAAAGACAAATATATTAACTAAACATAGGAATCTGAAAAATATGTAAATTAGTTTATTAAATATATTTAAATATGTTTTTAATATGCAAGGAGAGCAATCACGACAATAACGTACATAGATAAAGTTTGGGTAAAAGGGCAACATTTTTGCAGTTAGCAACCAGTAACATAATGCTTCTTGTTAATGCTATCATGTATAATATTAGACACTGTATTAAATATATCTCACATAAGGAGATCAAATTTCCCAGGGTTCTGAAGGAGTTTGATTTGTTTACAGTGTGTGCTTGATACTGCAGTGTATAACATTAATTCTCTCAAGGGAGATGAATTTGGCAGATGCTTCGGAAAACAAAATCCATATGAATTTGCTACATACATTTGATTATCCTCTCTCACAGGTGATGGTACCCAAAGTCCTGCTCTAATACCAGACTGTACACTTACATTGTCTTGTTTATCATTCATTTATTGCACTAATTGTACAATGCAGTTTCAGCTTTATTAAATCCCATTAAAGGGACACTCAAGTCCAAATAAATTTTAAAGGGATAGTAAAGTCCAAATTAAACTTTCATGATTCAGATAGGGCATGTCATTTTAAACAACTTTCTAATTTACGTTTATCATCAAATTTGCTTTGTTCTCTTGTTATTCTTAATTGAAGGCTAATAATAGGTAGGCTCATATGCTAATTTCTAAGCCCTTGAAGGCCGCCTCTAATTTGGTTCCATTTGACAGTTTTTCACAGCTAGAAGGCGTTAGTTCATGTGTTTCATATAGATAACATTCTGCTCATGCATGTGAAGTTATTTAAGAGTCATGCAAGTCTGTCAAAAGATTTGAGATAAGGAGGCAGTCTGCAGAGGCTTAGATACAAGTTAATTACAGAGGTAAAAAGTGTATTTCAATAACAGTGTTGGTTATGCAAAACTGGGGAATGGTAAATAAAGTTATTATCTATCTTTTTAAACGATAACATTTTTGGTGTTTACTATCCCTTTAATGATTCAGATAGAGCATGCAGTTTTAGGACACGTTCCAATTTACTTCCATTATCAAATTTTTTACAGTCTTTTTATATTCACAGTTTCTGGAGAACAAGCTCCTACTGAGCATGTGCGAAAGCTCACAGGGTATACGTATACTAGTCTGTGATTGGCTGATGTCTGTCACATGTAAAGGGGCCTGGAAAATGGGAGAAAAATTAATTATTTGAAATTCGCAATAGGTGTTAAACCATTGTCTTTTTTATTGTGCACTTATTAATTATACGATTCCACTGCATTGAGTATATATGTTTAAAGTTTTTTCATGCCATCTCTCTTACTTCTCTTCTAAGCTATATGAAAGTCTTTAAATACATATTTATAGGTATTTGCACAGATCTTAGTGTGTTGCACTTTCACAAGAACAAATCTGGCTCTGAAAAAAGACGAATGCCACAAGTGGCCGCCTTATTCCGCAATCAGATCAGTGCACATGACTACATATTAAGATTATACAATCTTTCATTTTGAGTTGTTTTTTTAACCACGTACCATTTTAGTAGCCATCCCTGAATAGATTCAAAATTATTTAAATCCTCCTGAAAATGTGATCTTAAAGGGACATAAAACCCCAAAAATTTATTTCTTTCAATATTCAGGTAGAGAATATAATTTTAAACAACATTCCAATTTACTAATATTATCTAATTTTCTTCATTCTTTAGATATCTTTTGTTGAATAAATAGCAATGCACATGGATGAGCCAATCACACGAGGCATCTATGTGCAGCAACCAATCAGCAGCTACTGAGCATATTTAGATATGCTTAAAAACAAAGGATATCAAGAGAATAAAGCAAATTAGATAAAATAACTAATTTGGAAAGTTGTTTAAAATCGCATGCTCTTTCTAAATCATGAAAGAAAAAAATTGGGTTTCATGTCCCTTTAAGTATTGCAGCTCTTGACTAGAAAACTGCTGGCCATTGGTAGGCGCAACTGATGCCCCTAATTCGCTCACTTGTATTTTCCTCCTCAGGAGTTGCAATGCCATTTTAAGTAATGGAGGTACGAAAGTAAATGAAAAAGATAATGCCAAGATAACTAAAGATTGCTTAAAGGGACAGTCTACACCAGAATTGTTATTGTTTAAAAAGATAGATAATCCCTTTATTACCCATTCCCTAGTTTTGCATAACGAACACAGTTATATAAATACACTTTTTACCTCTGTGATTATCGTGTATCTAAGCTGGCTCACGGGAACTCCACGTGCATGAGCACAGTGTTATCTATATGAAACACATGAACTAACACCCTCTAGTAGTGACAAACTGTCAAAATGCCCTGAGAGAAGAGGTGGCCTTCAAGGGCTGAGAAATTTGCATATGAACCTCCTAGGTTTAACTTTCAACTAAGAATACCAAGAGAACAAAGCAAAATTGGTGATAAAAGTAAATTGGAAAATTGTTTCAGATTACATTCTCTATCTGAATCATAAAAGTTTATTTTGGACTAGACTGTCCCTTTAACAATTTAAACAAGTTTATCTAAAATGCAATTTAACTTAAAATAAAAATAATAGTCTGTCTAGCATTTGCGGCAGAGGGCCATTAAAAGTTAAATTATCTATATAGCACAGTGGAGAATGTAGTTACCATGTAAAAAAAAAAAAAGGAGTGCCTCTAGTAATTTAAATTGTGCATGTGAAAGACCATTGCCTGAACCAATGATATTGCATGAAAACAAAGGTCAAGTTAAAGCTGTTCTTTGAATTTGAAACTGACAGTGCACACATCGTGGGAGGGGAGAATTCCCTAACTACAGAAAACTTTTTTTGGTGAGGTGATAAAGGGATGGGATGCTACACTAAATAAATGTGTGTGGGAGGGGGCCCCATTGACAATTGGTTGGGGTGGAGGGGGATCGTTACACTACAGTAAAAAAAAAAAACATCATTTGGGTACTTGCAGACACATGCCAGTACCTAAGATGGACATTATTAGATAGAGGGGGGAAGGGTTAGAGAGCTGTTTGGGGGGGGGGGGGGGTCAGGGAGGTGGGTGAAGAAGGTTCCCTGCCTACACTACAGAAACTTGAGATATATATATAAAACATTTTTAATTTTTTTTAAACTATACCTTTACTGCATATTGACAGACTATCTGCCAGTACCTAAGATGGTTGTGACCAGTGAGGGGTGAGGAAGGGAAGAGAGTTGTTGGGAGGGATCATGTAGGAAACCTTACAAACTACCCAATTAACCTCTTTAAATGCCATGTAGTGCGCAATTGCAATTAGTGGCCTGCTAATTGCCAAAAAGCTATGGAAAAACCATGCATGTCTGCTATTTCTGAACAAAGGGGATCTTAGAGAAGCTTTTACAACCATTTGTGATATGACTGCACAAGCGGTATGTAAATAATATTAGTGAGAAACTAAAGTTTGTAAAAAAGTTTTTTTTTGTTTTTTTTAATATGATCACATTTGGCGGCAAAACAGTGGCAGGGAATATACCAACATGGATATAGATCAATACCTTGGGTTGTCTACTAAATATATATATGTCAACTAATTATATATATATATATATATATATATATATATATATATATATATATATATATATATATATATATATATTATATTTTCCCCCACATGCTTTTTTTATTATTATTTTATTAATTGTGAAATATCACATGCAAAAGAAAAACACTGACAAAGCACATAATAAATAACCAGAAGAAACCTACCCTTATCCTATCTACAGTAATAAAGTCTCCATTCTCCCCGCACTTCACTAAACAATATATAGCCAGAATTTTATTAGGTGTGACAATATGCTTTTTGTATATTTAGCTTCGAGTTTTAATAAAGTCACACAATTTACTAGACAACCTTTTGATATTAAAGGGATAGAAAAGTCAAAACTGAAATATGCATGGGTGCATTTTAATTTTAAATAGACGCATTTTATAATAAAATTAAATTAGTAAAAATGCATAAAAAAAGTTATTACTATTTGTCATAGGCATACGCACATATGCTGTGAGGGTCTGCGCACCAGTATTCAAACACCACCTTTCTGAATATCTATGTGTATAATTTTGTTCTATTATTAACTGTGTTTTTAATTTATTTTCTAAATTATAAAATAGAAGCATTATTCATTTGTTTTTTTTATTTATGAATCTTGTTTTGTTTCCAAACAATGCACCATCTACTAACAGAATAATATGATTAGTTTGTAAATAGATCCTTTATATATATCTTATTTATAGGGACACTGAACCCAAATTTTTTCTTTTGTGTTTCAGATAGAGCATGAAATTTTAAGCAACTTTCTAATTTACTCCTATTAAATTTTCTTCATTCTCTTGGTGAACAATCTGGGTTGTTCTTGCTGATTGGTGGATAAATTCATCCACCAATAAAAAAGTGCTGTCCAGAATGCTGAACAAAAAAAAGTTTTGATGCCTTCTTTTTCAAATAAAAATAGCAAGAGAACGAAGAAAAAATAGAAAGTTGTTTAAAATTGCATGCTCTATCTAAATCACGGAAGAAAAAATTTGGGTTCAGTGTCCCTTTAACTAATAAATGATTTTACCCCAGAATTCATGCAATTTTGGACATGAAAAGATACAATGTATTAGCCCTTAGTACATATTTGTAGTGTTAAATATGCTTGCTAAAATGAAAGTTAAAATTAAAAAAATTTCTGATTAAGATTATTCCACTTTATTAAATTAACTTTTTTTCCCCCCTGTATGCTTCTTTGGAAAACATATGTACATATCCTCAGCTGCAGCCTCAGCTAGGTGGGGATTGGTGGCTACGCACAATTGTCTTTTATCATTGGCTCACCAGATGTGTTCAGCTAGCTTTCAATAGTGCACTACTGTTTTGGAGTTGACTTCTTTCTGCACTTATGTCCATTTAAAGACGCAAATACAGAGGTTTTCTCCACTTTTATTAAACTTTCTCTTCCAATGTCCCTATAAATGCAGCATACTGGACAGCAGAACAAGATGGCATATTACTGGCATTTAAACACTGTATTAAACAGTTGCATCATGATGAGGACCTACCTCAGAATATTTCCCTCTGTAGTTGCCCAGGCTCCTCTCCATCCTACGCAACCGATGAAAAAGTTGCTCTTTGCTGAGACCCTCCATGTTACTAGAAGATTCCTCTGCTTCACTTTCAATATCAGAAGAAGGATCAAACACAGGTCCTGAGCTGTCGGTATCTATTCGGTTCAAGGATTCACGAGATCCACTACGCACTAGTGACTCTTTTGATGGTGAGCGAAACAAGGACTCTTTGACAGGGCTCCTGAATAAGGACTCCATAGAAGGTACCCGAAGCTGGAGTTTTTGTGCAAAAGACTGAGAATCCCCTTTCTGAAAGCAAAATAAATAAAATCTCATCTATTGAATATGAATAAATAAAATACATGAAATATCTAACAAAACTGTAAAAAAAAAAAAAAAATACCTTTACCTTAATCTTTCAATTTAAAGGCACGTTACCCAAATGTTGAAGCACACCTGTAAAAAGCAGCCTAGAAAATATCACATCAAAATATCTATGTAGAAAAAAAAGGAAGATATTATAATTCAAAATTTCATTAGCTCTGCGATGAGTTATCATTTAGCTAAAAATTGGGTTCAGTGTCCCTTTAAATTCTCTTTACAATTGGATGAGGCTACTGAGGAAACTAGGAGGTAAATGTCTTTCTTTTTTACATAGAGATGTTCATGTGATATTTTCTAGTCAGTTTTTACAGATATGCTGCATTTTCAAGTGATTCAGCAGTTTTTTTTGTAAGTTGTCAATAATTATTTTTGCAAGTTGCCTATAATACAGAACACTTAACATTATCAATAAATAAAATGGTCTAAATAACAATTAATACCTCACTAAACTAAATTTTATAGTAAGCCAGGGGCAATGGAACAGCTGTATATTAAAGCATAAGAGAAACATCAATATTAATTATATGCCAGACATATCCATACAGGCAGGACATTGTCAAAACAGGACCTTCTGAATAAAAAATGTACTTGGTTTGGAACCTTCAAATAAAAACCAAGCTCTCAAGGCACTGATTCCCCCCATAAGAGACAAACTACATGAGGCAATCAGGCACACAAACAGCTCGATAGCAGTCACATAGCACATAGAAAATTGTGCTAGAATGTCCAAAATATTGTCAAAGACTACTTCACATTTTTTAATGGGACATAAAACCCCAAAGTTTTCTTTCATGACTCAGATAGAACATATTTCAAATTTACATCTATTATCAAATTTTCTTTGTTTTCTTCTTATCTTTTGTTAAAACGCAGGAAGGTAAATTCAGGAGTGTGCACGTGTCTGCAGCACTATGTGTCAGCAGTTTTGCAACAATATTACACATAAGCAAGAGCATTAGATGGCAGCACTATTTCCTGTCATGTGCACGCTACCTATCTAGATATCTCTTCAACAAAGAATAACATGAAAATGAAGCTAATTTGATAACCAAAGTAAATTGGAAACTTTTTTAAATTGGATTTCTATCTGAATCATGAAAGAAAAGTGTGGGTTTCATGTCCCTTTAATACTCTTGTGATACATAAACAATTTCTAAGTTCGGGGCATCCCATTATAATTAAGTTTTATTTGTTAGGAGAGGTCTCCGTACGTTGTATATACAGTAAGTACCTAGTGTTTAGAGACCATCTGTTTTATATTGTTCAAGGAACATTAAAACACCATGCGATTTTAATAAAACAATATTTATGCGTGGTGAAAAAATAAATATTGCACTATACTTTATTTATTTCTCCTACTTTTCCTGTAATTTATATCTGTGCTCAGTGATGCGTAACCATGCTACATATCTGCCCCCAAATGGTCTCACAGCAGTGGATAATGAGATAAGACACTGCAAAACAATGCATTTTTTCTAACAAAATGACAGTAGCTAGCCTTATCCACTTCTCTACTCAAGTAACCACACCCCCACATAATGCAGTAGGCGGAGTTTGGCAAATGAAAAAACAGCAGCAGGCGGTAACCAACTTACACCACAATCTATGCCATTAACGTGTTCAAACCTTTACTAAGAGGTGTGACAGTGTATTTAGCAAAGTGGTTATTTGGCTTCAGCATAGTTAGTATAAAACAGTGCTATATATTGGTGTTTTAGAATATGACATTTCCATTTTGAATAAGCTGTTCATCACCGAAAAAAAACAAAAAAACTTTTTATTTGCTCATGAGCTTATTTGAAATTTGTCGTAAGCCATATTTTGCGCTCAATTTGTAATATGGCCTACAGTTTGCAAAAAGGACCTTAATCTCATTGGCCCTCTGCAAATCTATGTACACAGAATCAACAAATAGAGAATTGTTTGGAGTGGAATAGATCTGCACAAGGAGCTACGTGTGAGGAAGGTTGTCAAGCAGTAAAACTTAAAGTGAAAACTAAAATGTTTTTGTTTAAGTTAAAGGGACACTAAACCCAAATTTTTTTCTTCCATGATTCAGATAGAGCATGCAATTTTAAGCTACTTTCTAATTTACTCCTATTATTCATTTTTCTTTGTTCTCTTGGTACAGCAGAAGAGTTGTCCAAATATGAACGAATAACCTATCAAACTGGAGATAGTTCAACTCACAATTTCATAATTATCCATCAACATATTTCTAATGGTATATAAAAAAATCAGTTTTTTTTATATACATGTAAAACTAATCAGAAAAGTTATTATTCTAAAAATGAAACCTTCGTCTAGTTATGAACATTAAACCCAATTTTGTTCTTGATTCAGATAAATAAAAATTTAAACAACATTCCAATTGATTTCTATTATCTAATTTGCTTCATCCTTTAGATATTCCTTATTGAAGAAATAGCAAGGCACATGGGTGAGCCAATCACACGAAGCATCTATGTGCAGCCACCAATGTTAATCTCACAGTGGAGATTTTATACGCCTAGCAGGAGTTAAAGATGTTTTAAATCCAAAAAAGATGAAAGTGTAGCAGCAAGGTGACAAATATTAAATATCTTTGCCATCCCTGTGGATTCTACACATCTTTTACTGAGCTCAGAAGAGGACCGGTCTCTACCACTAATTGGGACCGGATATACTCCGTGGGAACTACTCCTTATCCCTGGACTCCCTCTGGTGGGACGAGGATATCTCCAGTTCCAGGTGTGCCTAGGAGTCTGCCGGGCGACTCGTTGGATCCGGTTTGCCTGAATTGCACAATTGTGCATTCCATCACGTGAGTAGGAATTTGGCTACATTTACATCTTATGCCTACTTGTCTGATCTACACTATGTGGCGCCCTCTATCTTTTGTATTTTAGACCTTCTATCTTGTGTCGTGGCGTGACTCACTAGAAGGCTGCCTCAAGCCGTGGAATATTTTTAGTATTGGGAAGTTCTTTATCTGAATAATTTCTCCACCAGGACTTTTTATCCGTTATTATTATACTTGGATTATCACTTTTTCTGACTTTAGTTCACTTTTGATTGTATTATTGTTTATTGATTATTATGCATTATATGTCTCATGCATTATATTCTTTACATACTTGGGTAACATACTCAGGTAACATTTGAGATATAACCACTGTTTATTTTGTTATTGTTATACCGGTTATTGTACCTTGACCATCATATATCCTGGCTCATTAGACCTGTCATCAGACAGGCTTCATACCTGTCAATGGTATATCCCACTATTTATTGCATATCTGTTAAAGGTATAGCATTTAATTTATTACTGTATATTTGCTAAAGGTATATTACCATATCTATTACACTTTCTTTGGCGCCTCTTATAGATACCGGTTAGGCACTCTGGTTTTGCCTGTCTTGTATCTGTATTTATTTAAAATTGCATGCTCTTTCTAAAATATGAAAGAACATTTTTGGGTTTAATGTCTCTTTAAGATTATAATAACCAGTGAAACTGTAGAAAGCTAAGATTTAAATCAAGTCTTAATGCCTAGAAATTTAAATCATGATTTAAATCAAATCCCCTCTGCATTCACCCAATATTTTCTATGGCAATGTATTCAGGTCAGCAAAACAGCTGGACAGCCGATTCAACTTAAAGGGACAGTCAAGTTAAAATGAAACTATCATGAATCAGATAAAGCATGCAATTTTAAACAACTTTCTATTTTTTTCCAATCTTTTTATATTTACAGTTTTTGAGTCACCAGCTCCTATTGAGCATGTGCAAGAATTTACAGAATGCACTATATGGATTTGTGATTGGTTGATGGCTGTCACATGATACAGAAGGAGTGCAAATAGACATAACTTTGAAATTTGTCACCCCAAAAAAAAAATCTTCTACTCATTTGAAGTTCAGACTAAAGGACCCCTAAATACAGTAGAATCCCATAATTGACGTGCATAATACAAAGACGATGCGATAACATAAAATAAGCAAAATATTTTTTTTCTGGCAATTTTTTTTACACCATTTGCTGGCCCCTTTATCATGCGACAGCCATCAGTCAATCACAGACTGTTATACATATACCTTAAAGGGACACTAAGGGCAGAATTCTGCCGAAAATCTTTAGCTGCTTGAAGGTCAAATTTTAGGGCACTTGCAACATCTAAGTTATGCAAAAGACGTTACTTCTGGGAAGAAGGATTAGGACAAAAAGAGGGAACAACAATTTCCTGATTAATATTGCCATCCGACACTACCTTAGGGAGAAAACCCAGCTTAGTACATAGGACCACTTATTAGCATGAAAAATAAGGTAAGGGGAATCACATTGCAGAGCCGAAGTTCTGAGACTCTGCGAGCAGAAGAAATAGCAAAAAGAACCAAAACTTTCCAAGACAGTAATTTAATATCAACAGAATGCATCGGCTCAAACGGAGCCTGCTGCAAAATTTTAAGAACAAGATTAAGGCTCCAAGGAGGAGCAACAGTTTTAAACACAGGCCTGATTCTGACCAAGGCCTGAACATAGATTGAACATCTGGCAGATCTGCCAGACGTTTGAGCAAAAGAATAGACAGTGCAGAAATCTGACCCTTCAGAGTACTGACTGCCAAATCTTTCTCCAGGCCCTCCTGAAGTAAAGCCAAAATTCGAGGAACCCTTACTCTGTTCCAAGAGATTCCCATGGCATCACACCAATGAAGGTATTTACGCCATACCTTATGGTAAATTCTACGAGTAACCGGCTTATGAGCCTAAAGCATGGAATCTATGACTTTTTAAGAGAAGCCACATTAAGCCAAAACTAGGCGTTCAATCTCTAAGCAGTCAGCTTCAGAGAATCTAGGTTGGAAGAAGCAAAGGACCTAAAGCAGAAATTTCTTCCTCAGAGGCAATATCCCCGGGGGAAGAACACTGCAAATCAAATTCTGCGAGGCCATGCTGTAGCAATTAGAATCACTGAGGCCTGCTCCAGATAGAAATGGCTATCACCCGAGAATTAGGGCAAACAGTCAGAACAGATAAATGAGAGTGAAGAACCATGGCACAGCCAGAGCGACGATCAGAGCTTGAGTGACCTTTGATCCAGAGCCTAATCTTTGCAGCTTGGCAATTAGTCGAGACGCCTTCAGAACCAACTCCGGAACTCCCCACCTTAGAGGAATCATGAAAACACTTCCGAGAGAAGAGCCCACCCCCTGGATGAAAATCTGCCTGCTCAGATAAGCCGCATGCCAGTTGTCCACCCCTGGGATGGATGGCAGAAAGGAGACAAATTGTGAGACTCCTCCCACTGAAGTATGTGAGTCACCTCCTATATAGCGAAGGAGCTGCAAGTTCCTTTATAGAGGTTTATATACGCCACAAAAGAGATGTCTGATTGGAGAAACCGGACCAAACTCAGATAAGACCAAGAAGACAAGAGTATTAAAGCTTGCTCTCAACTCTAGGACATTAAAGGGAGGGAAGACTCATCCTGAGTCCAAAGTCCCTGAGCTCAGAAGTAACCCCAAACTGCTCCCCAGCCAGACAGGCTGGTAACCGTGGGCACAATCTCCCAATATGGTCTCAGGAAGCATGTGCCCCGGGACAGATAATCCTGGGAGATTCCCCAGGACATAGAGTCTCTCGTCTAGATGTCCAGAAGTATGGAAGAAAGATTCAAGAAAACTCCGTTCCATTGTCTGAGCATGGATGACTGTAGAGGCCTCAGCAGGAAACAAGCAAAAGGAATAAAGTCCATGGAAACCACCATTAGACCAATCATGTCCATACCCAGAGCCACTGATGGATGGACAGAGGACTGAAGAGACAAACAAGCAGACATAAGCTTGTAATTCCTGACCTCCGCCAAGAAAATTGTCATGGAGATCTAGTATATGATCGACTCCAAAAAACATACCCTGGTATATGGCACAAAGAAACTCTCTTCCAGATTCTCCTCCACAGTGAATCCGTATGAGATGTGACTAAATGAAAAGATGTGGTCACTGCCAGAGAGCCCCTAGAAACTTCGTAAAGATTTGAGGGGGCAGAGGCAAGGTCGAAAGGAAGGGCTACAAATTGGAAAGTGTTTTCCCAAAAAGACAAACCACAGGGAATGGAAATGTTCCTTGAGAATAGGAACATGAAGATACACGTCCCTCAGGTAGATGGTAGCCATGAATTGGCCCTCCTGAACAAAAGGGAGAATAGAACAGATCTTCTCCATCTTGAAGGACGGAATTTAAGAAATTTGTTGAGACACTAAGGTCTAAAAAGGGTCAAATAGTTCCCTCTTTCATTGGAAGCCCGAATAGGATAGAATAAAATCCTTGACCTTGGTCCGCCAGAGGAACTGGGACAATCACTCCTAGAGAAGTGAGATCTATCACACAGTTTAAGAGAGCTTCTCTCTTTACCTGGTTAGCAGATAATTTGTACAGGAAAATCTGTCTATGGAAGATTTGAATCCCATCCCGTATCCTTGGGAGACTATCCACTACCCAAAGATCTAGAACAAGGCGAATCCAAGCCTCCTTACTGGTTAGATCTCCATGAGGTATTGGCTTGCTCAGGTTTAAAGGTAGAGGATGAATTCTGTCCATTGAAGTAGAATAAAGCAGGAGCTTTTACCTGGGTTCAAACTCACAACCTCCTGTTTCAGGAGCGGTGGAGATAACCATTACGCCACATCTCCCTTCTTATCCAGAGGAAGAAAAAACTCCCTTTCCAACTGGAAAAAATACAATCAGACCAGGACCAAATAAAGGAAAAGGTTCCTTAGACAACATAGATAACAAAAATATTAAACCTATGAATGTCAAAAAACAAACATCTCATAATTTAAATCCTACCGCAGCAGAATTTCCCAGGTGGTCTCTGTATATGGAGATCCCACAGCAACAGCTGGATTCAAACTCGCAACCTTTGACATGAGGGGCAGCTGAGCGACCCACTAGGCTACACCGTCTGGCTTTCCAGGAGCTGACCAAGCCTGTCTCTGCTTAATGTCCGAGATCAAACAGAATCGGGTGCAGGCAGGGTAGAGTAGCGGTAGACTAAAGGAGATTATTTCAATAAATAAAATATAGAAATAAATTATTATTAAATAAATTATATTATTAAAACACTAAGAAACTGAGTCTGCTACATGAAATCGTACATGTCAGACATACTCGGTATCACCTCAGTATGAGGAAATCATAATATTATATGTCTATATGAAAACATATATAAAAAAAATATTTGCATGAAAACATACATGTGCAATAAGTATCCATACATAAGAAGGATAATATATATGACAGTGTGACACGGACAATTAAAAATCTCCTCCTATGAGGGAGACTAGTATACGGAGCCCCTGTATTATATAAGCTACGGTGAAATAAAAATTATAAACACAATAGCTCTAGAGGGCACTAGGTAGTTAAAGGGATAGTAAACCAAAAAAAACTTCTTTAACTTGTTCAAAACTTCTGTAAATAATAAACCTATTTCTAATTGGTACCTTTTTAAAGATTTCTTTCATTTTATTGTTATTTTATTTCTAAAATTACTACTGTGCCAAACCCATTTTTGTTCGTTATATGAGCCCTATTATGATGTTCTACCTAGGTAGAAATCATGGCGGCCCGCATGCGCATTAAAACTATTATTCAATTGCCCATGCGTGCGCAGAATCATCCCCCCTCTACTTTCTCTAGCAGCGCGTCACAATCCAAGTGCCAGATGCTGGGTGGACGGGTGGACATGTGGATCGTGAGTGGCGCACCAAAGCGCTGAAGTTCTGGGGACCATGGACGTTAACGAGGAAGGAGCAGCAGCAGATTTAGCAGTGTCGGTTTGAGGTAAGTACACAAAGTACCCCTAGACTAACCAGCATGTTATATGGAGTACTACAAATTACTTACAAACTAAAAATATGGCCACTGTAGTGCGCATGTAAATTCCTTATTAAGCAAGTACGCATCCGCTGTGGGCTGAAATTAATATTAAAATCATGGGAACCAAACGCTTTGCCATTGGATGGGGGGGGGGGGCGGCGGTAGCAGGATCAACATAAACTACCCCTCCTTTTGTGGGTGGTCATTATCCCTCTTTTTATAACAACTTTAAAATAAAAATAATAGTATGTAGAAGCTTTGTTTTTCACCACAAACACTTTTATTTGATAGAATATATCATAGTTGTTATAATAATGTGTTTTAATTAGGTTAAAATTTGCATAATTTTCTAACCCTTTAAAGGGACACTAAACCCAAATTTTTTCTTTAATGATTCAGATAGAACAGCAATTTAAAAAAAAAACTTTCTAATTTACTCCTATTATCAAATTTTCTTAATTTATTTAAAAAGCAGGAATGTAAAGCTTAAGAGCCGGCCCATTTCTGGTTGAGAACCTGGGTTATGCTTAATTATTGGTTTTCTAACTGTATCCACCAATAGCAAGTGCTATCCATGGTGCTGAACCTAAAAATGGGATGGCTCCTAAGGTTTAAATTCCTACTTTTAAATAAATATAACAAGAGAACGAATAAAAATTGATAGTAGGAGTATATTAGAAAGTTGCTTACAATTGCATGCTCTATCTGAATCATTAAAGAAAAAAATTAGGGTTTAGTATCCCTTTAAGGGTCTTACATGTTACTAACTGCACATTAATCTCCATGTTGAAAGGTACATAAAAAAATATTTAAAATGTGATTGAACCTTTACATAAAAACTGCCACCAGATGGCAGCAAAAACCAGGAGATTTCGGTGAAATAAAAATGCATTGTTTTAATGTGCAGATAAAATATATAAATGAGGACAAACTGATGAAAGATGTCCAAAAACCCTTCGCTTCCACATAGAGTCTTAAATTATCAGACAAAGGATATTTGGAGATTCAAAAACCAACTTAAAGGATCGCTAAGTCTAAGCGCCTAAAAGTAATTCAACAAATAATTCCCTGAAGTCTTGCGAGTGTGACAGAGCACTACAAGAACACTCCTCAACTCATAAAGGCAAAATAAAAAGTCTCAATAACTAAGAGATCTAGCAGGGAAAAAACGCTGCACAGAGTGCGGACAAATGGCGCTAGAAGCGATCAACTAAAATCAAAACTCACTGCCGCCATAATTACATCCTAGCTGAAATAAGGAAACAAATGGTGCCGTCATATTAAACAAAAAGGCGCATCTCATTAAGTGAGCGGTAACCGCCCGACAAGAAAAGAGCTGATACTTGTCCGTGCTAATAAGGAGTTACAGAGGGGCTCAATAAAACTGGAACCGCTGGTGATGCACTGCAGAGGGGAGATGCCCATATTCAGCTCCTAACACTGGAAACTATGACGATTCCCCCTGAGACAAATGGCGCCAATCTATCCACAGATACGTAACTATCTGCCGCCATGCAGAGAAAGTTACATACTCTGAGACTTAGAAAAAGATTAAGTCTAGAAATACATTACCCAAACAGGAATTTAAAAGAGCATCAGCTACTTAAACTCAAGCCGAATTTAGCTCTATAAATAAGGGATAATAAAAAAGTGAAACCTCACACAATGAGTACATCTTAACCCTTAATATCCCCTTTCAAGGATACGCATCAATAAATAATGGAAAAAGGCCGATTAAAAAACCCTTACCTGAGAGGGACCCTGAACTGTGTGCCTATTAGAATAATAGCGTGCGGTTGTCTCTGATTAATTTATAAGGAGAGATGAAAAACCGCCGCTACAGGGAGGGAGAATCCAAGCCCAGAATTTAACAAACTTCACTAGAAGTCATAGTTTGAGGCCAATATATCACCTTCCCTCATTGCCCTCCCTCACTAGAGGTTACCCAGCAAATAAATAAAAAGTCCCTCACCCCTATCATGCCTCGTTAGGCCACAAGCCATGGGGGCAGGGATACAGGGACTTACGGTTAGAAGTCTTCATTATTCTCACCAACTCAAGGTTTGACTGATTCAGTCGATCTCAGATGGGACCTGCAGTCAAAGAAAAAGTAACCAACCTTGGTTTTCTAGAACGGGGTAGCAATAGTGTTAGAAATAAAGCAAAGACAAACTTGCTGATTTCTAACTGCTAATAGCCACCATTATTCTTACTAAAGAGATTGACATTGACACAGTTTAGCCCCAATCCTTGCTTGGAGGGAAAGTACCCATAAAAGGATTAATATCTTCAGACACCATCTTCGCACATCCTCCATTGACAAAGGCAAAGAGAATGACTGGGGATTATGGGTAAGGGAAGTGACACTGAACAGCTCTGCTGGGGTACAAACAACAAAATAAAGGATAGCGCAAATGCTAATGCTGGTCTGGTGAAAGAGCTATTAAACGGTAACAGGTGTTATAGCTAAAAAAATATCTCTGACTGGGCTACTATGAAACAAATAAGTGATATCTATAACATTTAGTGAATAAATACAGGTCTCAAAGAAATTTGTTAATAACAATGTTTAATAAACAAGGTTTTTAGGGTAAAAACCAGTTAACAGAAATCAATCCGGAAACAAACTATTATCTGCATCTTGATAAAGGCTTTGTAGCTGATCTTGATAAAGGCTTTGCAGCTGAAATGCGTAGAGAATGCTGTATCTGAAACAAGACACCACCACTTTACTGTATCCACAATAGGCTGTGAATCAGCCAGGAAGAGGGGAAACGAATGCCAAATCGAGTGGCAATAAGTACCCAGAAAAGATAATATACCACTGAGCGCTCACAAGGTATATATTGATCTATATTGATCTAAATTCGTAATCTACAGAGATCGGCTAGAACCGCTACACTCAATAGTGAAGGAGAACAGGTTTTTTGATCACAGAGCTCTGTGTATGAATGATAGTGAGTGTGAATGCAGATAATAGTTAGTTTCCGGATTGATTCCTGTTAACTGGTTTTTAAACCTCATTTATTAAACATTGTTATTAACACATTTCTTTAAAACACAATTTATGCTTACCTGATAAATTTATTTCTCTTGTGGTGTATCCAGTCCACGGATCATCCATTACTTGTGGGATATTCTCATTCCCAACAGGAAGTTGCAAGAGGACACCCACAGCAGAGCTGTAATATAGCTCCTCCCCTAACTGTCATAGCCAGTCATTCGACTGAAAACAAGCCGAGAAAGGAGGAACCATAGGGTGCAGTGGTTACTGTAGTTTAAATTTAAAAATTACCTGCCTTAAAATGACAGGGCGGGCCGTGGACTGGATACACCACAAGAGAAATAAATTTATCAGGTAAGCATAAATTGTGTTTTCTCTTGTAAGGTGTATCCAGTCCACGGATCATCCATTACTTGTGGGATACCAATACCAAAGCTAAAGTACACGGATGAAGGGAGGGACAAGGCAGGAACTTAAATGGAAGGAACCACTGCCCGTAAAACCTTTCTCCCAAATATAGCCTCCGAAGAAGCAAAAGTATCAAATTTGTAAAATTTTGAAAAAATATGAAGCGAAGACCAAGTCGTCGCCTTGCAAATCTGATCAAAAGAAGCCTAATTTTTAAAGGCCCAAGTGGAAGCCACAGCTCTAGTGGAATGAGCTGTAATCCTTTCAGGAGGTTGCTGTCCAGCAGTCTTATAGGCTAAGCGGATTAAGCTTCTTAGTCAAAAAGAAAAAGAGGTTGCCGAAGCCTTTTGACCTCTCCTCTGTCCAGAGTAGACAACAAACAAAGCAGATGTTTGACGAAAATCTTTAGTAGCTTGTAAGTAAAACTTTAAAGCACGGACCACGTCCAAATTGTGTAACACAAGGATGGAACAACAATCTCTTGTTTGATATTCTTGTTAGATACCACCTTAGGTAAGAACCCAGGTTTGGTACGCAGGACTACCTTATCCGTATGAAAAATCAGATAAGGAGAATCACATTGTAAGGCAGATAGCTCAGAGACTCTACGAGCCGAGGAAATAGCTACCAAAAAAAGAACTTTCCAAGATAAAAGCTTGATATCTATGGAATGAAGAGGTTCAAACGGAACTCCTTGAAGAACCTTAAGAACCAAGTTTAAGCTCCATGGTGGAGCAACAGGTTTAAACACAGGCTTGATTCTAACTAAAGCCTGACAAAATGCATTAACGTCTGGAACATCTGCCAGACGCTTAACTAGCTGACAATCCTTTTTCCAAACCTTCTTGGAGAAAAGATAATATCCTAGCAATCCTGACCTTACTCCATGAGTAACCCTTGGATTCACACCAATAAAGATATCTACGCCATACCTTATGGTAAATTTTCTTGGTGACAGGCTTTCGTGCCTGTCTTAAGGTATCAATAACTGACTCGGAGAAGCCACGCTTTGATAAAATCAAGCGTTCAATCTCCAGGCAGTCAGCCTCAGAGAAATTAGATTTGGATGGTTGAAAGGACCCTGAAATAGAAGGTCCTGTTTCAGAGGCAGAGACCATGGTGGAAAGGATGACATGTCCACTAGATCTGCATAACAGGTCCTGCGTGGCCACGCAGGTGCTATCAGAATCACCGATGCTCTCTCCTGCTTGATCTTGGCAATCAGTCAAGGGAGCAGAGGAAACGGTGGAAACACATAAGCCAGGTTGAAAGACCAGGGCGCTGTTAGAGCATCTATCAGTGTCGCCTTGGGATCCCTGGACCTGGATCCGTAACACGGAAGCTTGGCATTCTGGCGAGACGCCATGAGATCCAGTTCTGGTTTGCCCCAACGATGAATCAGTTGTGCAAATGCCTCCGAATGGAGTTCCCACTCTCCCGGATGAAAAGTCTGACGACTTAGAAAATCCGCCTCCCAGTGCTCTACACCTGGGATATGGATAGCTGATAGGTGACAAGAGTGAATCTCTGCCCAGCAAATTATTTTTGAAACTTCTAACATCTCTAGGGAACTTCTCGTTCCCCCTTGATGGTTGATGTAAGCTACAGTCGTGATGTTGTCCGACTGAAATCTGATGTACCTCAGAGTTGCTAACTGAGGCCAAGCCTGAAGAGCCTTGAATATCGCTCTTAGTTCCAGAATATTTAATGGAAGGAGAGACTCCTCCTGAGTCCACGATCCCTGAGCCTTCAGGGAGTTCCAGACTGCACCCCAACCTAGAAGGCTGGCATCTGTCGTAACAATTGTCCAATCTGGCCTACGAAAGGTCATACCTTTGGACAGATGGACCCGAGATAGCCACCAGAGAAGAGAATCCCTGGTCTCTTGGTCCAGATTCAGTTGAGGGGACAAATCTGTGTAATCCCCGCTCCACTGACTGAGAATGCATAGTTGCAGCGGTCTGAGATGTAAGCGTGCAAACGGCACTATGTCCATTGCCGCTACCATTAAGCCGATTACTTCCATACACTGAACCACCGAAGGGCGCGGAATGGAATGAAGAACCCGGCAGGAATTTAGAAGCTTTGATAACCTGGACTCCGTCAGGTGAATTTTCATTTCTACAGAATCTATCAGAGTCCCTAGAAAGGAAACTCATGTGAGTGGGGATAGAGAACTCTTTTCCTCGTTCACTTTCCACCCATGCGACCACAGAAATGCCAGTACTACGTCCGTATGAGACTTGGCAATTTGGAAGTTTGACGCCTGTATCAGGATGTCGTCTAAATAAGGGGCTACTGCTATGCCCCGCGGCCTTAGGACCCCCATAAGTGACCCTAGAACCTTTGTAAAGATTCTTGGGGCTGTAGCTAATCCCAAGGGAAGAGCTACAACTGGTAATGCCTGTCTTAAAAGGCAAACCTGAGAAACCG
The DNA here is from genome assembly GCF_027579735.1 of Bombina bombina. Lineage (NCBI taxonomy): Eukaryota > Metazoa > Chordata > Amphibia > Anura > Bombinatoridae > Bombina > Bombina bombina. The sequence continues at coordinate 527,492,557 of NC_069503.1, forward strand.
ATGATGATCTTTGTGTATTGGAATGTGAAGATAAGCATCCTTTAGATCCACTGTAGTCATATATTGACCCTCCTGGATCAGTGGTAGGATGGTACGAATAGTTTCCATCTTGAACGACGGAACTTTGAGGAATTTGTTTAAGATCTTTAGATCCAAAATTGGTCTGAAGGTTCCCTCTTTTTTGGGAACCACAAACAGATTTGAATAAAAACCCTGTCCCTGTTCCTCCTTTGGAATTGGATGGATCACCCCCATAACTAGGAGGACTCGTATACAGTGTAAGAATGCCTCTCTCTTTATCTGGTGTGCAGATAATTGTGAAAGGTGAAATCTCCCTTTTGGGGGGGAAGCTTTGAAGTCCAGAAGATATCCCTGGGATATAATTTCCAACGCCCAGGGATCCTGAACATCTCTTGCCCACGCCTGGGCAAAGAGTGAAAGTCTGCCCCCTACTAGATCCGTTCCCAGATAGGGGGCCGTTCCTTCATGCTGTCTTAGAGGCAGCAGCAAGCTTTTTTACCTGCTTACCTTTTTTCCATGTCAGGTTTGGTCTCCAGACCGCCTTGGATTGAGCAAAAGTTCCCTCTTGTTTATTATTAGAGGAAGTTAATGCCACACCTGCCTTGAAGTTTTGAAAGGCACGAAAATTAGACTGTTTGGCCCTAGATTTGGACCTGTCCTGAGGAAGGGCATGACCTTTTCCTCCAGTGATATCAGCAATAATCTCCTTCAACCAGGCCCGAATAGGGTCTGCCCCTTGAAGGGAATGTTAAGTAGCTTAGATTTTGAAGTCACGTCAGCTGACCATGATCTAAGCCATAGCGCTCTGCGCGCCTGTATATCAAAACCAGAATTCTTAGCCGTTAGTTTAGTCAAATGAACAATGGCATCAGAATAAAAGAATTGGCTAGCTTAAGTGCTCTAAGTTTGCCAAGTATGTCATCCAATGGAGTCGCTACCTGTAAAGCCTCTTCCAGAGACTCAAACCAGTACGCCGCAGCAGCAGTGACAGGGGCAATGCATGCAAGGGGCTGTAGGATAAAACCTTGTTGAATAAATATTTACTTAAGGTAACCTCTAATTTTTTTATCCATTGGATCTAAAAAAGCACAACTGTCCTCGACAGGGATAGTAGTACGCTTTACTAGAGTAGAAACTGCTCCCTCCACCTTAGGGACTGTCTGCCATAAGTCCCATGTGGTGGCGTCTATTGGAAACATTTTTCTAAAAATAGGAGGGGAAGAGAACGGCACACCTGGTCTATCCCATTCCTTATTAATAATTTCTGTAAACCTTTTAGGTATTTGGAAAAACATCAGTACACACCGGCACTGCAAAGTATTTATTCAGTCTACACAATTTCTCTGGCACTGCAATGGTATCACAGTCATTCAGAGCAGCTAAAACCTCCCTAAGCAACACGCGGAGGTGTTCAAGCTTAAATTTAAATGTAGAAATATTAGAATCAGGTATCTTTCCTGAGTCATTAACATCACCCACTGACTGAAGCTCTCTTTCCTCAGCTTCTGCATTTTGTGAGGCAGTATCAGACATGGTTCTTAAAGCGTCAGTATGCTCTGCATTTTGTCTCACCCCAGAGGTATCTCGCTTACCTCTATGTTCAGGTAGTCTGGCTAATACCGCTGACAGTGTATTATCCATGACTGCCGCCATGTCTTGTAAAGTAAACGCTATGGGCGCCCTTGATGTACTTGGCGCCATTTGAGCGTGAGTCCCTTAAGCGGGAGTCAAAGGGTCTGACACGTGGGGAAAGTTAGTCGGCATAACTTCCCCCTCGTCAGATTCCTCTGGTGATACATTTTTTTAAAGACAGAAAATTATCTTTATTGCATAAAATGAAATCAGTACATTTGGTACACATTCTAAGAGGGGGTTCCACCATGGCTTTTAAACATAATAAACAAGGAGTTTCTTCTATGTCAGACATGTTTATACAGAATAGCAATGAGACTAGCAAGCTTGGAAAACACTTTAAATCAAGTTAACAAGCAAATATAAAAAACGGTACTGTGCCTTTAAGAGAAACAAATTTTGTCAGAATTTGAAAAACAGTGAAAAAATGCAGTAAATCAAACGAAATTTTTACAGTGTGTATAATAAGCTAACAGAACATTGCACCCACTTGCAAATGGATGATTAACCCCTTAGTTCAAAAAACGGATCAAAAAAACAAAATAGACGTTTAACAGTCACAACCAACTGCCACAGCAAGCTGTGGCCCTACCTTCCCCAATAAACGACTTTGGAAAGCCTTTGGGCCCTTTAGAGATGTCCTATAGCATTCAGAGGGCCTTTGAGGGAAGCTGGATGTCACAGTTTGTAATTTTAACTGCACCAACTGTAACTTTTATACTACAACAGTGGAAATTATTTCTAGTCAAAATTTAAGCCAGCCATGTGGAAAAAACTAGGCCCCAATAAAGTTTTATCACCAAAGCATATATAAAAACGATTAAACATGCCAGCAAACGTTTTATATTGTAAATATCATAAGGGTATTACCCCTGGGAGTAAGCATGATACCAGTCGTTATTAAATCACTGTATTCAGGCTTAACTTACATTAATCCGGTATCAGCAGCATTTTCTAGTGTTTTCCATCTCTAGAAAAAATTATAACTGCACATACCTGATAACAGAATAAACTGCACGCCATTCTCTCGCTGAAGTTACCTCATCTGTGTAATCCCCTCAGACATATGTGAGAATAGCAATGGATCTTAGTTACAACCTGCTAAGATCATAGAAACCTCAGGCAGATTCTTCTTCTATTTACTGCCTGAGATAAAATAGCACAACTCCGGTACTATTTAAAAATAACAAACTTTTGATTGAAGAAAATAAACTAGCTATATTTAACCACTCTCTCCTACAACGTCCTAGCTTGTTGAGAGTTGCAAGAGAATGACTGGGTATGACAGTTAGGGGAGGAGCTATATTACAGCTCTGCTGTGGGTGTCCTCTTGCAACTTCCTGTTGGGAATGAGAATATCCCACAAGTAATGGATGATCCGTGGACTGGATACACCTTACAAGAGAAAACCTGTATTTATTCACTTATGTTATAGATATCACTTATTTGTTTCATAGTGGCCCAGTCAGAGATATTTTATAGCTGTTACTGTTTAATAGCTCTTTCACCAGACCAGCATTTGCGCCACCTTTATTTTGTTGTTTATCTTTTTGCAAATTAATTTGGGATAATTTGTGTTTTAAGGTTGGCAGTGTATGGGTATTAAGTTACCAGGAGGATACATTATTATACTTCCTTTTTGTTTAGCTCTGTTGGGGTGCCCTTTGCCTCCTCCTGCTGGCCAGGCATTGTATTTCAACTGAGTTCACAACTTCTAGTCATGCTTCAGCAGATAAACCCTGTTCACTTTTGCATTCTACCAAAACAACAATAGATATAGATACAGCCATAGAAGGAAATGTGTGGGGGGAGTTAGAGCTTTACAATTCAGAAACTAAAAAGAAAGGGTTAATGGTGAGGCACTGCAGTATAAATTTGCAGGTAAAGTAATTAAAGTTCATATTATATTTTGTCTCTATCCCAACTTGTTTTATGTCCCTTTAAAACGGCATGCTCTATATGAATCATGAATGTTCAATTTTGACTTTAGTGTCTCTTTAGTGCTACTGCATTGCATTTTTATCATGCATTTGTTGATTATGCAAATCGACTGTACTTACTGGTCCTTTAAATAAAGTTAAAGTAGTAGAAAATAGTAACAATTATGTACACAACACCCACTCACCTGACTGGATGAAGCATCGTTTCCATTGATGTTGTCTGATGACCTAGCACCTGCCAGTGTTGCTGCATTCTGTTTTGTTATTTTTTATTAAAAAAAAAAAAAAACATTTATAAAATACTTAAAAGTATTTGAATGACTGTATACAAGACATTCAGATTATGATCTCTACAATAAATAAACCATTACTAAAAAAACTTTAAGAACACACAGCTATATTACCTAAACTTCTAAGCCTCTGTACTTCTTAAAGGGATGTGGATACCATGCATGAGCATTAATGCATCACTGCAAGTCTGAGCAGTTCAGCAATATACAAAATGTTCTCCCGGTGCTGCTCATAAACTAAGGGGTAGAATAAACAGCTATTGCACATACACAGAGCTCTTTAGTAAGCACACCACAAAATCTTGTATGTTATGTATACTTTATGCTATATAAGGTACAGTGCCTTCATTCAGCAGTCCTTAAAGGGACACTAAACCCAAAGTTTTTATTTCATGATACAGATAGAGCATGACATTTTAAGCAACTTTCTAATTTACTCCTATTATCAAATTTTCTCCATTCTCTTGCTATCTTTATTTAAAAAGCAGGCATGTGATGCATAGGAGCCGGCCCATTTTTGGTTGAGAACCTGGGTTATGCTTGCTTATTGGTGGCTAAATGTCAGCCACCAATAAGCAGGCGCTATCCAGGGAACTGCACCTAAAATGGTCTGGCTGCCAAGATTAACATTCCTGCTTTTTAAATAAAGATAGCAAGAGAATAAAGAAAAAATGACAATTGGAGTAAATTATAAAGTTACTTAAAATGTCATGCTCTATCTGAATCATGAAAGAAAAAATGTGGGTTTAGTGTCCCTATAAGAGTGCTTATAAAGCAAGCATTGCCATACTATGTCTGTTTCAAGCACATGTGAGTAAAGTGAAGTGCACTTCTTTGCAAGAGAAGCCCATTTGGAAGTAAAATACTGCTCACCACTATATGAGGAGGAACCACTTTGCTTCTTATGAAAGAAACATTAAACACCTCTTGATTTTGTGTAAAAATGGTGCTTTGTCCCACGCTCCCTGGAGACGCTAAAAAGCAAAATCGGTAACCTAGGTTATACAAAATGCTGCAAATTGCCTTAAAGGGACAGTAAACACCTTGTAATTACAAAACATTTCTGTTGTCCTGCTATAGAATAACAAGTCACCCAAGTCTAAACATTTTAAAACTAATTAACATCCTTTTTAATGCAATTGGTTTTCAAAAGCCAAACTCCACCCACCATTTGCCTTATTTGGAGGAGTCAATCTGGGCTTTAGTCAGCAGACAACAAGGCTAGTCATGGTCATAATGTTATCATAAAATGCATTGATTTGCAATTATTATCTGATCAAGCAAATTAAGGTAAGATATGTAGCAGAGTTAGCCTTGAGACGTCAGCAGAGTTCTGAGTTCTCAGAACTAGAAATTGCTCAATTTTCAGACCTAAATTACATAAAAAGGGGGCAAAATCAATAATGAAAATATATTGCACAGTTGTTTCATTGTGAATAACTAAAGATTTAATAGAAAAATCTCAAGGTGTTTACTGCTCCTTTAACCAACTATTTGAAATGTCAAATTTTCGGGTTAAAGAATTTGCTTTTTGGCCCCAGCAGAAACTGTGGTCAGCAGGGTGGCATTATGAAGTGGCCAGGTGGCAGCAGTCTAATACATTGCAAGATTTTAGAATTCTGTTATTTACAAATGTTACTTAAAGGGACATTAAAACCCAAAATTTTCTGTCATGATTCAAGTAGAGAATACAATTTTAAACAACATTCTAATTTACTTCTATTATCTAATTTGCTTCATTCTTTAGATATACTTTGTTGAAGAAATAGCAATGCACACGGGTGAGCCAATCACACGAGGCATCAATGTGCAGCAACCAATCAGCAGCTCCTGAGCCTATCTAGATATGCTTTTCAGCAAAGTATATCAAGAGAATAAAGCAAATGAGATAATAGAAGTAAATTAGAAAGTTGTTTAAAATTGCATGCTCTTACTAAATCAGGAAAGAAAATATTTGGGTATCATGCCCCTTTAAAGGGATACTGAACCTAATTTTTTTCTTTAATGATTCAGATAGAGCATGCAATTTAAAGCAACTTTCTGACTTACTCCTATTATCAATTTTCTTCGTTCACTTGGTATCTTTATTTGAAAAAGTAGGAATGTAAGGTTAGAAGCCGGCCCATCTTTGGTTCAGCACCTGGGTAGCGCTTCCTGATTGGTGGCTAAATGCAGCCACCAATCAGCAGTTATCCAGGGTGCTGAACCAAAAATGTGCCGGCTCGTAAGTTTACATTTCTGCTTTTTCAAATAAAGATACCGAGACCAAAGAATAATTGATAATAGGAATAAATTATAAAGTTGCTTAAAGGGATACTAAACCTAATTTTTTTCTTTCGTGATTCAGATAGAGCATGCAACTTTCTAATTTACTCCTATTAATATTTCTTCATTCTCTTGCTATCTTTATTTGAAAAAGAAAGTCCAGACCCTAGACCGCACTTGTTTGTTGGTGGATGAATTTATCCACAAATCAGCAAGGACAACCCAGGTTGTTTATCAAAAATGGGCCGGCATCTAAACTTTCATTCTTGCTTTTCAAATAAAAATACCAAGAGAATGAAGAACATTTTATAATAGGAGTAAACTAGAAAGTTGCTTAAAATTGCATGTTCTATCTGAATCATGAAAGAAAAAAAAAATGGGTTCAATATCCCTTTAAGTTATCCAATGCACAAATTAATTGAATAGTTTGACATAAATTGATTCAATGATATCAATGATTTGTACAAAAAAATAATAATTTATAACAGCTAATAATAATATCTAGTGGTGTGCCCATTAAACAGTTCCAGGGGAGAACACTGAAAAGTATGTGTTAAAATACATTCTAATAATTACAAAAGCACAATTTCTTATTTATATTAAAATACCACATCCTGCTTGAAGTTTTCTGGTACCTACAGCACTCCATTTCCACTATGCCAAAATTCTTCCAACATTTTACATTGCTCAGCCTTCCATACAGACTGTAAATCAGAGCCGTCACTTTATATTACATTACTTGCATCTCTTACAATTCAATACATAAATGGCACAATTACACATTATATACATTCATATGTACACAAAAAGATTAGCAGCAATGTATTCATTAATATTATTAAAATGTTATAAAAAATAATTAGTGACACAATCCCATATCCCAGGTTAAGCATATTTAGTAAACCATAAAAAGTAATGCAGGTAGTTAGAATAAATATGTATTAGTAGAGATAAATTAGCATGAGATCCAAACACTGATTCTGGAAAACATTTTTTATTTTTTTTATTTATAGGCTTGGAAGATTCCCTGTAAAATGAAACTTGTCATGTGTGCATATCTGCTTTGTGTCAACTCATTCTGTTAATAAACGGCTGCTGCTTAATGGCTCTGTAGAACCGTGCATTGCTGTATGTTATGGTCACTGACAGCAAAATGACTGCTACCCATAAGTTTAAATGGAATGCTCTCTGCTGGAGCAAACTAATAGGCTGCATACCTATGTATACAGACACCTTTCCAATTATTTCAAGTTCTGCATAACCTCTAGCAAGTAAAATAACAATGAAAGACAAATATTAGCTTTGATACCAGGTGAGGAAAGGGCAGGGCTGGTCCTTAAATATTCTTTTTATAATAAAATAAAATAAAAAAAGCAGAGAATCCTCATGGCTTTTCTTGTTTAATATTTATTTGCTGCTAAGTTCTATGAACTCTCAGGGTATGAAAATAAATGAAGGTCATTTTAGAAAGATAGTGGCATTCTTATTTTCATATCCAATTTGACTACAAAATGACCTACACAAAAAAAAAGGTAAATAAAGTACCCATTATACAAAATCCCTTACTGATCCAAGGAATTACAGATTCACCATTCCTAGGTGGTCAAACTCATTAGCTTAAAGTGAAGGTCAATTTTGATGAATTAGTGCCCAGTTTTTAATAATCCTATTAAAAACAAGGGCACTTTAATTCATCAAAATTGACATTTCACTTGTTTTCTTCAAAAACGTACCTTTTAATCCTGGCAGCAGCTCCAGCACTTCCTTCGCCCGTCGCAAGCAGTCTTCGGAGGTCCAAAATGACGAATCAGGCTTCCTCCAATCACAGCGTTGCATCAGGCCAAGATTCCCCCGGGGGGGAAGCCGTGATTGGAGGAAGCCGGATTAGTCATTTCTGACGTCTGCAGAGACTTCCGACGGCCGGGGGAATCGCTGGAGCGGCTGCCAGGATTAAAACAAGTGAAATGTCAATTTTAATGAATTAAAGTGCCCTTGTTTTTAATAGGATTATTAAAAACAGGGCACTAATTCATCAAAAAATACCTTCACTTTAAGATACAAAAAAAAAAAATCTTTAAAGGCAACACTCATCTGATGTCAAAATAACAATTCATTTGTGTTCTCTAACCCTCAAAAAGAACCTCTCTCATATATATGGTCTGCTGGTCAGATAGTCTTTTTAGCACTCTTGATTAAAACTTATTTATTAACTATTCAAATAAAGGACAAAATAAAATGAGTCAACGTAAGTATTTTTGTTTAATTAGGGAAGACAAGAGTAACTAAAGGGGATCCCCTATTACTTCAACCAGAATAAAAACTGTGCAAATTATCTTGGTCCCCAATAAACAAGACTGAGTATCAAAATGTTAATTCCCGATCACAAATATGCGATTGCTGATAGATATCTTATTTAATAAGAAGAAAATACTGTTACTTACAACGCCAGAAAAGTGAGTATGAAATAAAAAAAAAAATATTTTAAGGACAAGCCATTTCTAGATGTTGTGGTCAGGATTTCCATCTTCTCACGTTTCATGCAGATCTTGTTTTGTGGATTAGATATCACGTATAGGTCTATTAAATACATATACATTTCTGGCTTGTCCACTACCTACAGGCTACACAACTGTGATGAATATAGGATTAATCGAAACCATATATTCATATATACATATCGGATGGCATCAGTGGCCATTTCAGAGTGTATTGTAGAGCTGCAACAACTAATCTGCATAATCGATAATAATCGATTATGAAAATAATAGTCAACGAATCTCATAATCGATTAGTTGGTTTGCAATTAGTTGGTCTGTGCACAGCACCAGCTACTTCACTCCAATGAGCTCCTGCACATGGTATTCTGTTTTATGGTTATGCCCTTAGCCTAAAGGACGTCTACAGACATTTTACTTTTCACTTTTTTAGGACACTTTAAGTTTCTTTTTAAGTTTACAACTACTCCTGTCTTATGTGCAACCCAGAAATAAAATATGATTCATAAGTTGTATTGTTTATATTAAATCAGGTGATTTGGGACTGTGCTTTAAGTATATATCTGTTATTTTAAGAGTTGACTAGACATTTTTCCCCTTAACCTTATAGCTGGTTATTTACCACTGCATATTGATATTTAAGATATTTTTATGTTAAAATGAAGTCCAGGCTTACTTTGTTGAGAGGCCTCTTGCATTGGTGGAGAGCTAACAAAGGTAAATAGCCCACCTTGGTGAAATTGGCAAAGCCCTACTTATGCATCTCAGGCACCTCAACACCATCTGAGCGCCTCTTCTCTGTTGCAGGCAAAATAGCTTGCAAAAAAGAGAGCCAGCCTCAGCTAGGAGCATGTGGACATGTTGACGTTTTTGCATTTCAATGCAAAGTTTCTGAAAGAGTGAATAATAGAATGTTATAAACAGTTGTAGTCTACCTCTTACTAGTTCTGCCTGTTTTCAAACAGTTTTTTTTTTTATTAATTATAAAAATGTGTTCTTCTGCTTAAAAAAATTGGATGAACAGTTGTTTTAATGTAAAGTTTTAGTTGTAAGTTTATATTTATAACACTCAGTATGTGGATTTTATTTTAAACATAGGAAAAAATAATTAATTTTTTAGCCGATTAATCGAAAAAATAATCGGCCGATTAATCGATTATGAAAATAATCATTAGTTGCAGCCCTAGTGTATTGCATAATATAATTATTCCAAATCTTCTTGGAATACTCTCAAACATGTCAAAAAGGATTTTTTTTTACTTTATCAACACCTGCTCCTGAATTTTATGTGTTCATTTTGTTGTTGATAGTGCAAAACAAATGGTCGGATGGATTGTAATCACCAAAGTCTATGTGGTCTATGCATTGTATGGGTGAATTTTGGAATATTCTCAAACATGTCAAAAAGGCAATTTTTCTACGTTATCAACACCCTTTCGCTGCTGAATTCAATGAATCTATTTTGTTACTGACATATAGTGCAAAACACATGGTCGTACTGATTGTAATCACCAAAGTCTATGTTGTCCATACATGGTATGGGGGAATTTTACGATATTCGCTCATATCCGGTAACACCCTTTCCAAACTGGAAAAAGAGAATATCTTTTGAATTTTGATCGCTCTGATGTTGAAAAAGTCATATTGGGAGCCGATAAACAACATATTCACAAAGATTGGATCAACCCCATTTGTTTAACCCCTGGAAGGTTGTGCTCAACGACTAGCGGCCAGGAAGTGTGGATCTCAATAGTAACGACAGTACTAGAGGATCCGATTTTTATAATACTGAGAATCCTGCGGCGATACGTTTTGATGTACTATAATCTCCGGAAGTGGCACAATGTTTGTCCGCACCAATAAGTGTGTTTCTATTTGACTGTGACTTCTAAAATAAGTAACCAATACCATACCAACAGCTTAAAGAGAGATAGGAAAGTCAAAATTAAACTTGCATGATTCAGATAGAGAATGTCATTTTAAGACACTTTAAATTCACTTCTAGTTTCAAAATGTACTTTGTTCAATCCATTGTTGAATGTGTACATATCCTACACTAGTGGGAGCTAGCTGGTGATTGGTGCCTGCACACATCTATCTCTTGTGATTGGCCGATTAGATGTAATCAGCTAGCTCTCAGTAGTGCTCTGCTGCTTATTCAGCAAAGGATATTAAGGGAATGAAGCACTTTTGATTATAGAAATAAACTGGAAAGTTGTTTAAAATTGTATGTTCTATCTGAATCGTGAAAAAACAAAATTGGGTTTTTAGATCTAAAAGAAGACACAATAATGTTTCAAAGCAATGTTTCAGCTCTTAGGGCTTAATTTATCAAGCCTTCTCCTTCCTTTAACTGCAGGTTTGCACAAGAGAACCTGCAGTAACGATTTATCAAGCAGCGGTCATCAGACCTCTTCTTCCCTACCCTGTTCTCCACCTCTTAGGTGGAGAATTTCAATCTCCCCCAGGAGATTGACAGCCCCTGCCCGTGTGTGATAGGCTGTGCGCAGGCAGGGGGCAGGGTTGCAGAGGTTGAGGAGAGCTTGGGCAGAAAAGGGAGGATTTGTACGCCCGTCAGTCATGGGTTGATAAATCGAGTCCTTAGTGTCAAACAACTCTCCAAAAGATTAATGCAAATGGAGATCCACCTTACAGTTTATATTCTGAGGTTTGTAGGAAAAATGTGACATTTAAAATATTGTTAACTATTTAAACAATTTTTTTTTAAAAATGAATAAAAACATTGAATAGCCTTTGTTTAATGTTTCCCATAACGCTCTGATATTCTGATGTTCTACTTTCGGTAACATGAGTATCACAAGGAAATAACCCTAACACGATCTTCTATTTGGATAGTAATAGGTGACGTAAGGCAGATGTAGTCATACAGTCTTTAGTAGCAGGGTCCTAGCGAAAAGACGGGGTGTTTCTGGAGAGACATTCGGTATTTGTTTACAAAAAGGAAGATAGGATTTTAGAGGCCTGGGAAGGGAATAGGAGAAGTCTGACGGCTTTTTACCAAAAGGGAGATTTATGTATAATGTGAAAAGCACATAAACTATATAATGCAGGTACTGAGCTGTAAACAGTTTATACAGTGGGGCATTTATTTACAACCTACTTTACCTATTATTGGTGGGGATTCAGTTTACAGTTTAAAGGGAATTTTGTTTTTGTTTAAAAAGATAGATAATCCCTTTATTACCCATTCCCCAGTTTTGCACAACCAACACTGCTATATTAATTCACTTTTTACCTCCGATTACCTTGTATCTAAGCCTCTGAAGACTGTCCCTTATTTAAATTCTTTTGACAGACTTGCATTTAATCCAAACACTGCTGATTCATAAATAACTCCACAGGAGTAAGCACATTGTTATCTATATGGCTAGCTAGCACTGTCTAGCTGTGAAAACTGGCAAAATGCACTGATATAAGAGGTGGACTTCAAGGGCTTAGAAGTTAGCATATGAACCTACCTAGTTTTAGCTTTCAACAAGGAATACTAATAGAACAAACCAAATTTGATAAAAGTAAATTGGAAAGTTGTTTGAAATTGCAAGCCCTATCTGACTTATGAAAGCTTAAAGGGAAGGAAAGTGAAAATTAAACTTGCAAGAACCAGAGCATGCAATTTTAAGACACTTTTAAAATCACTTCCATTTTCAAATGTGCTTTGTTCTCTTGGTATCCTATGCTGAAAATGAATATGCATATTTCCTACACTAGTGGAAGCTAGCTAGTGATTGGTACCTGCATACATTTGTCTCTTGTGATTGGCTAACGAGATGTGTTCAGTCAACTGCCAGTAGTGCAAAGCTGTTACTTCAGCAAAGGATACCAAGAGAATGAAGTATATTTGATATTAAAAGTACATTTGAAAGTTGTTTAAAATTTAATGTTTTATCTGAATCATGAATAAAATTCTTGAAGTTTCCTGTCCATTTAATTTTGACTAGACTGTCCCTTTAAGATGATACAGCCACAGTCTATCTTTCAATGACCCCTCTTTCAGTCGTTGGACAGCTGCTAAAAAACAGTACTGTCTATTTATAGAAGTAAAAGCAATGTGAGCCAGTACGGACCAAAGCAAAAAGAGATGGGGGTGCACACAAGTAGTATAAGAGGAATGAATGACTGGTGTGCAAATAGCTGTTTGTGTGCTTTTCTGGCATTTCAGTTTTTGGGTGCACATTATTCTCTGCTGCACAGGTATAATTTGTGTTTGTGCTTTAATAAAGAAAGGTAAACAATACAAGGAAGCTTCTCAAATATATGTGAAATCCCTTTAGCATAAGATTTTGAGCTTTTAGCTAAATAAAGATAAATTATTGCTAGTATTTTAAAGAAACAAGGAAGATATGCCACTGTATATGCATTGCTCCTTGTATTAATTACCACTAAGATTATGATACAAATAATTGTAGGCCTCCTTCAAATGCTACAAAGTTTTCAAGAAATGTACGAATCTAATTCAGAAATGTTGTAGCCATCTATTTATTTGGCCCCATGTTGCTACAAATTTAGAATTTTTTTAATGTTTGTCTATAAATTATACTGCTCAACTTAGATATTTTTTAAAAAAATTCAACGATATTTTATACCATCATAACCCTATTTTAAATACATGAAAATCAAGTGCAAGTCTGCAGTAACAGAACTCTTTCTTATATTAGCCTGCAGCTCCCACTGTATAACTGACTATTCTGCAAATACGTTCGGCCAGATTACGAGTTTTGCGTTATGAGTGGCTCGGTACTAACTTGCAAGTTATTTCCACCGCTCACCTCCCTATAGCACTGCTATTACAGGTTTGCAAAAACCCGGCGTTAGCAGGCAATATGGCAGTGTTGAGCTCCATACTGCACACAAATACCAGCACTGCTTTGAGCTGGTTTTACGTGCTCGTGCACGATTTCCCCATAGACATCAATAGGGAGAGCCGGCTAAAAAAAAAAAAAAACAACACCTGCAATAAAGCTCCGTAACGCAGCCCCATTGATTCCTATGGGAAAAAAAAAGTTATGTTTACACCTAACACCCCAATATAAACCCCGAGTCTAAACACCCCTAATTTGCCACCCCCGACATTGCCAACACCTACATTACACTTATTAACCCCTAATCTGCTGCCCCCAATATCGTTGTTACCTACATTACATTTATTAACCCCTAATCTGCTGCCCCCAATGTCGTCGCTACCTACCTACATGTATTAACTCCTAATCTGCCGCCCCCAACGTCGCCGCCACTATACTAGAGTTATTAACCCCTAAACCTAACCATAAGTCTAACCCTAACGTAACCCTAACACCACTAACTTTAACATAATTAAAATAAATCTAAATAAAAATTACAATTAATACCTAAATAATTCCTAATTAAAACTAAATACATACTTACCTGTAAAATAAAACCTAACCTAGCTACAATATAACTAATTATAATTAACTATATAATATAATTATAACTAATAATTTCACAGCTAAGTTTGTATTTATTTTAACTAGGTAGACTAGTTAGTAAATAGTTAACTATTTACTAACTACCTAGTTAAAATAAATACAAATTTACCTGTAAAATAAAACCTAACCTGTCTTACACTAACACCTAACATTACACTACAATTCAATCAATTACATTAATTAAATTACAAAAAAAATAAACACTAAATTACACAAAAGAAAAAAGAAATAAAATATTTAAACTACACACAAAAAGAAACTGTTTAGCGCTAGGATAAAATGCTGCACCTGATTTGACATATAAAATAATATTGAGTTATCAAATTCTTATAATGTCCTCTAGATATATATTCCTGTGATACTGGAAAAAAATGATGAGATAGTTCCAAAGTACCTTTTTAAATGTTGAGAAATTGTATAAACATATGATATCCAATAGTGTTAGCTGTTCCAATTGGTTTTTCCTCTTTCTCCTTATTGCTGCTCGTTTAAAACTCCTCTTCCTCCAGAGTTTGTAGGATCCAGGATCCAAAGCGTATACCCAAAAGCAAAGACAAAAGCGCAAAAAAGAGATTCAAGTGTAATTTTCCAAACCACATATAAAGCGCAATTATAATCTACTCACCAGAGTTAGTATAAAACAATGCCTTTATTAATACAATACACAATGTTAAAAAGTCAGCTTTGTGTCCATAAGCAGCACCCAGTTCTGGAAGGTCTCAGTGCACAGGATTTAGCCTACGGCGGGTATTTCCGGATTGCCCGCCCTCAGCTGTTTCCCCCGGTGATCGACGGGCTTTATCAAGGGGACGTGATGAACAAACGTTTGTTCATCACGTCCCCTTGATAAAGCCCGGCGATCACCGGGGGAAATGTGTTGGGGTATCGTAATCTAGTCCAGAGCCCCTGAGAAGGAAGCGGAACAGCTGAGGGCGGGCAATCCGGAAATACCCGCCGCAGGCTAAATCCTGTGCACTGAGACCTTCCAGCTAATAACTGCTTCCAGAACCGGGTGCTGCTTATGGACACAAAGCTGACTTTTTAACATTGTGTACTGTATTAATAAAGACATTGTTTTATACTAACTCTGGTGAGTAGATAATAATTGCGCTTTACATGGTGTTTGGAAAATTACACTTGAATATCTTTTTTTTGCTTTTGTCTTTGCTTTTGGGCAAATATTTAAACTAATTACACCTAATCTAATAGCCCTACCAAAATAAAAAAGCCCCCCCCCAAAAAAAAAATAATAAAACCCTAGCCTAAACAAAACTGCCAATAGCCCTTAAAAGGGCCTTTTGCGGGGCATTGCCCCAAAGAAATCAGCTCTTTTACCTGTAAATAAAAATACAAACAACCCCCAACCGTAAAACCCACCACCCACACAACCAAACCCCCCAAATAAAATCCTATCTAAAAAAACCTAAGCTCCCCATTGCCCTGAAAAGGGCATTTGGATGGGCATTGCCCTTAAAGGGACATTTAGCTCTTTTTCTTTGCCCAAACCCTAAGCTAAAAATAAAACCCACCCAAAAAAACCTAACACTAACCCCCGAAGATCCACTTACAGTTTTTGAAGACCGGACATCCATCCTCATCAAGCCGGGAGAAGTCTTCATCCAAGCGGCAAGAAGTCCTCAACAAAGTCGGGAGAAGTCTTCATCCAAGGGGCAAGACGTGGTCCTCCAGGCGGGCAGAAGTCTTCATCCAGACAGCATCATCTATCTTCATCCTTCCGGCGTAATAACTCGTAATAGCAGCAGTAGTGAAAAAGCAGCGTTATGAGGCTTTTTCACTCATAACGCAAAACTTGTAATCTAGCCGAATATTTGTTGGTGAGTGTTTTGCTAACTAGCATAATACGGTGCTTGACACATGATTTATATCAAACCTATGAGCTAGTTATATAGTAAGTAAATAAGTACTAATTTATATAGATATATCTAAAAAACCCTAATGGGGGCTAGATTACAAGTGGCACGCTATATGTTGCATGCGAGTGATAAGGGGTATATCACGGCTCTTTGCGCCATATATATAGGTATAGATATACATTTTACCACAAAAACATCAGATATATTTAGAAATATTTATTTAAGAATAAAAAGAACATAATTTTTCTACGTGAAGAACATAAAATTTGTGAAATATTATTTATTCATGTCGGTTTGGAAACACTTGGTTAAACGTAATCGTGTTTGCACGAGATTATGGTTGTTAGGATTTTTTCTTCTCCTTTTCTTTTTGAAGTCTATGGGAGAATACATTAACGTGGTCGCAATATTCTAAGTTCCACTTTTTGCGTGTGCCAAGTTAGCGCTCATGCACAAACATTTTACTTTCAACTTGTAATACAAGCTCAACCCCATGCGAGCAAAAATTGTCCGTCTAGCGAAGTTAACGCATGAGCACTAATTTGAGTTCCACTGGTAATCTGGCTCTAAATTAGGAGCAGGTGTAAAATTCAGACACATGGTTCTACGGCTCCTGGAATGAAAAAAAAAAAAAAAAATCTGATAGGAAACTTTAAAAATGCCCTGTACTGTATACTGGAAATACAGAATGCCCAGCCACTATGGGGTTTAAGGAAGGTAATTATGCTTCTCAGATAACCCTGTTACACAGCAAGAAACAGGTAGTGCCTATGGTAAGCTCTTTTGAGAAAAAAAGGCTTTTAAAATCTTTCTGCCTCAGTATAAATATCACTAGCTTATTTAAATTATTATATTCTGAGCAGTAACTATTAAGATCTCTGATTCTCCCATCACACCTTTGAAAACCCGCTGTGGGATTATATGACCAGAGCAGAAACTGCATTGGGTGCCGATGAATGATCAAGCAATTTGAATACTGCACTATTTGAAGCAGACAAGTATCAATGAGGTTGGTGGTGTTGTGCTTTGCACAATAGATAAAGATGTTAAGTGCACATTATTGTGTAGTGTTGCAATATTGTGGCGGGATTGGTATCAGTTTTGAAACACTAGAAACTAATTTCTGACATGACAAAATTTGCAGATAAAAGTTTGTGCCATTAGTATTAGCTAATTTTCAAATTAATGGTTCTATGTCTCTTTATCTGATATACCCACACACCGACTAAAATGAATTAAAGATCACAATTATGCTCATGCAATTATCAATCCATCGTGATCACCAGTTGTACACAATACATTATGTACCTAAACAAGCCTACAGCATTCTCTTGGCTGGCTAAAATGTTAAGAAAAACAATTATTTTCCTTTGTTAGTGACCCACTTGCAAACTCAGGTGAGTGTTAATGTGGCAAGTTGATGAGTCGGAAATGTTTGCTGAGTAAGTACATGCAAATACCTGGTCAATGAAGCATTAGAAAAAAAGCCTTTTAACTCAATGGCAAACATGTTAAAGGGAAAGAAAACACACATCAATAAGCACACTACAATTATCTATACAATTTAGTGCGGAATTACTATGAAATTGGATGTATGCAATTACTACTGGAAAGAGTCTATGCAAGAAGCAAGCCTACAATTACTCCACTTCAGGCATTGCTGAGATGAAGATGTGGACTCACCACACTGTTACCCTGTGGTTTGGACCGTTTGGTATGGTCCAAAGCAAAGATAGTGTACTCAGACAGTAAAGCAGGCTCTGCTATCATCCCGGCCAGCAGCTGTGCCATTCAGATGAATGAGGAAATAAAACATCAACAGGTCAAATAAATAATAAACAGCATGGCAATTTTAAGTGAAGACAATTTATGAAAACTGAAATAAGAAATAAATAAATAAAAAAAGTAAATGAACGTGTGAATTCTGAATCTGTCTTTTTATGGGTTTAATACGCTAACTTAAAGAGACATTATACTCAACATTTAGAATATGTCTCTGTCATACCTAAGTATACCCAAGAATAGCGAAATTTAAATGAACCTACAACATAAACATAAGCTCAATTACATCTGGAAAAAGCAAAAGGAGACCAGGAACATGCAATCCACAAAGGTTTTCAATGAGTGTATCCCTGAATAGTTCTTGATTTGAAAAAGAAATTAGGCTAACAAAGAGCAAAATTCTTTATGTTTAATACGTTAAAGGGACAGTCTAGTCCAAAATAAGCTTTCATGATTCAGATTGGGCATGTCATTTTAAACAACTTTCCAATTAACTTTTATCACCAATTATGCTTTGTTCACTTGGTATTCTTAGTTGAAAGCTAAACCTTGGTAGGGTCATATGCTAATCTCTTAGACCTTGAAGGCCACCTCTTATCTTAATGCATTTTGACAGTTTTTCAATACTAGAGGGAGTTCATGTGTGTCATATAGATAACTGTGCTCACGCACGTGGAGTTATCTAGGAGTCAGCACTGATTGGCTAAAATGCAAGTCTGTCAAAAGAACTGAAATGAGGGGGCAGTTTGCAGAGGCTCAGATACAAGATAATCACTTAAGTGTATTAATAAAACTGTGTTGGTTATGCAAAATTAGGGGAATGGGTAATAAAGGGATTATTTATCTTTTAAAACAATACAAAATCTGGTGTAGACTGTCCCTTTAATATTTGATATAACTCAATTTACCAGAATTTAGTATATCATCTGATGTAATCACAGAATGTTTACACAGTTGATAAACTGTGATTAATATGTTTTCATTGCTTGAAGCTAATGCTGTAATTTAACTGTGCTTTTTATAGAAGAAAAAAAAAAGGAAAGGAAAGGAAAGAAAATAAAAAGATGATTTTCAATTCAGAGTACCTATAGCATTTCTTTTTTTGCTGAAAAGTGTTTATTTAGACACAATTGGGAGAGCTTGTCTGGAAAACAATTTAAAGGGACATGAAACCAAAAAATGTTCTTTTACGATTCATATAGAGAATACAGTTTTAAAGTGAAGGTAAACTTTGATGAATGAAAGCCCGTTTTTAAAAAAATACTATTAAAAACAGGAGCGCTTTTATTCATCAAAGTTTAGAAAGCTTCCTCCAATCACGGTATGGCCTCAGGCAATGACTCCCCTGGGGGGAAAGCAGCAATTGGAGGAAGCCGGATTAGTCATTGATGACATATGAAGAAAGGATCTCCATGTGGGGGAAGCTGCTCTGGCTGTGAAAAGAACAAAGGTAAGTTTTTAATCAAAACGGCTGCTTTCTAAACTTTGATGAATGAAAGTGCCCCTGTTTTAATAGTATTTTTAAAAAACGGCTTTCATTCACCAAAGTTTACCTTCACTTTAAACAACATTCCAATTATTTATATTTTCTAATTTGATTTATTCTTTATATATCCTTTGTTGAAGAAATAGAAATGGACACGGGTGAAGCAATCATACGAGGCATCTATGTGCAGCTACTGAGCCTATTTATATATACTTTTCAACAAAGGATATAAACAGAATGAAGCAAATTAGAGAATAGAAATAAATTTGAAAGTTGTTTTAAAGTGCATGCTCTTTCAAAATCATGTTGGTTTCATGTCCCTTTAAAAGGACATTAAACACTAAATAAAATGTAAAATAGAATAATGTATTTAGATCAAAGATTCACCTGAAAATTATATACAGATGCGTTTTTGTTTTTATTAGCTGATTAAATATTTAAAAAAAAAGTTTTAAGTTTTAGTGTCTACAAAACAATGGGTGCTGTCATGTTGTAACCTAGGTTTTCTTCTCTGCTGAGGCCAAGCAAGGACAGCTGTAATAGGTCACTGGAATGAGAATTCAATGGTGTGTGGATTACAGCAGTAGAGTCTGCACTTCTACTTCCAACAGGAATTGGAAAGCCCAACATTTTTCACAGCAAAATTAAAATAAAAAGAAACAAAATACAAGAATTTTCCAAAGTTGTTGTTTTTTTGGACTTTTTTTTACTAAATATAAAGATTTTATTTTATAATCTCAATGTGTTTATCATTTTAAAGCCGTTATGGCGTTTTATGCCGTCCTAACCACGCTGGGCTTTAGTGCCGTTAGGACGGAATAAAACGTCCTAGCCCGTTTGGCTGTCCTGAAGCCAACGGCGCTTTCTGGATGTGATCGTGGTCTGGAGGGCGTGCCTAGTGTCATAGGGACGCCCCCCTGACCCGATCCCATAACTGAAATCTCACGATCACGTCCACGATTGCGGGATTTCAATTTGTCTACATCGGAACGTTGTTCTGTTGTAGGCAAATTGACCCTGTCACAAAAGGGTTAATGTCTGTTTAATAAAGCACCATTATACAAATACTCTCAAATTTGCACTGTTTATATATGAAGTTATTTCTGTTTCCAAGTATACAGATAATGGTGCATTAGAAATCAGATCGTCAGATGATATATTTCTTCGCCCATGTAAATGAAGATTCTAAGACAGAAACTGTAGGATGGAGAACTCAATATAGGACATCAACCAAAAATAACAAAGCATATTATGTCATGCAGCAAACAATTTAACTTAAAGGGGCATGAAACCAACAATGTTTCTTTCATGAGTCTGCATTCAATTTTAAACAACATTCCAGTTTACTTCTATTATCACATTTTCTTTATTCTCTTGGTATCCTTTGTAGAAGGAGCAATAATGCACTACAGGGAGCTAGCTGATCCCATCTGATAAGCCAATGATAAAAGGTGTGTACGTTCAGCCACCAATCAGCAGTTAGCTCTTAGTAATGCATTGCTGCTTCTGAGCCTACCTACCTGCTTTTCAACAAAGGAGAAGAAAGCAAATATAATAAATTAAATTGGAAAGATTTAAAAAAAGAATTGTACACTTTGTCTAAATCATTAAAGAAAGAAAAAAATGTAAGTTTCATGTCCCTTTAATGCTGCTCTTCCTCCCTTATAGCAAGACTGGTAGAAGCCCAAAACTGCTGAATAGGGCTATTTCAGTAATATGGCAATTAGTAATAATACTCACTGTAAAGACTGAGACAGCTTTAATGTCTACCAATGTCATTATCTGAAAATGTGTTACAGAATAGAAAGACAGTTTTTGCAGCGTAATCAAAAAGATTTTGCTCTTAAAAAGAGACAGAATTTTAATGTATGTTTTGGGATACACAATTGTTTAATTTTTTATATTTTAAAGAACCATTGTAGTCTAAACAATTACATGCTCGACTTCATAAGAGCATGTCGTTTTAAGACTAGTGACCCTGCACCTCTGCATGTTTAACCACAGAAAAGGAGTTTAACACATAGTAGCAGCTCAAGATCTGCAGAGAACAGCTTGTCCCGAGCGGAAACTGCCTCTGATCCAATCAGCTTTGCAAATCACACAACCTAGCTGTGGTCAATCAGCAAAACATTTATAATGAATCTTATGTTAAAATTTAAAAAACTACTGGATCGATTACAATTCTTTAGAAAAACTAAACAGTTTTTTCTACAACCCCCCCCCCCCCTAAAATTTAATGGCATTTTTTTTTTTAGAAAATCTTTAGATTAGGATTGGAATTAACTCTATCCACAAAGGGTCAAATACATAAAGTCCTTTCATTAGCTGCAATGCATAAACCGTATCCTGTTCAGGACTACGCATATCAGCAAATCAAGGCAAGAATTTGCACACTTGAATTGTAATGTATATTTATATTGAGCTACAAAATGTTTTCACAATTTTATTTGCTCCCAATTATCCATTTTGCCTACTGGGTGAATGAAGTTGCTTACAAATGCTGCTTTATCTTTATTTTGCCATTTGAAATAGCTCTTACTACTGCCTATAGTGAAACTTTTATATCTAATGTATTAGCTATGGAACCGCTGTACAAACAAGAGGCATCAACTGAAACCAACTTCCTATCGAGTGGGGTATGAGAGAGAGCATAGCCCTTTTGAAAGGTTGTTCCTGTCACTGCTTGGAACACAATGACCTCTTTATTAGCTGCTTGCCTGAGTACAATGTCGCTTTAATGCTTTTCCAATGACTTGTCATACCAGCAACATAACATTAAAGTGAATGTAAATTTGAATGAATAAGTGCCCGGTTTTTAAAAATACTATTAAAAACAGGCACTTTCATTCATTAAAATTTACTTTGAAGCATTTTTTTTTTTTTAAATACTTACCTTTTTCTTTAGGAAAACCAGACCGGCGCAGCTCCTCTGTACTTAGCACCGCAATTAACGAAACCAGCTTCCTCCAATCATTTTGAGCACCCCAAGGCATCCAGCTTGTGAGGCCACACAACGATTGGAGGAAGCCGGTTTCGTCATTGATATGCTCAGTACTGCCGTAGAAGCAGGCGCAGGATCGCCGGTCTGGTTTTCCTGAAGAAAAAGGTAAGGTTTTTTTGGGGGTTTTTTAAACGCTTCAATGTAAATTTTAATGAATGAAAGTGCCCCTGTTTTTAATAGTATTTTTACTATTCATTCAAATTTACATTCCCTTTAAATGTAATGGAAATTGCATTTAGATTTATTCTAGCAAATGGAAATGAAAATGACTTTGTGAGGGCTTTGTGTGTAGATAAAGAGATAAGCTGATAATGCTTTGTCTTCCTGCAGGCTGGCCAATTTGAATTGGCATGTTCTCAAGAACCATAGTTGTGGTTTCAATGAGTATAACAACTATTTTAAATAGAGTAATGAAGCTAAAGGTGCAACTTCCCATACATGTTATACTCTGTTGAAGGTATAACAAGTCATATGTAACACAAAGAGGAAAACTATTTTAGTACAGTGTCCCTTTAAGTAGATCTTTTAAAAAAGTAACCAAACAATGTAATGCATAAAGTCCATTTAAAGGGCCATAATACCCAAATGTTTAAACACTCGAAAGTGATGCAGCATAGCTGTAAAAAGCTGACTAGAAAATATCACCTGAGCATCTCTATGTAAAAAAGAAAGATATTTTACCTCAAAAGTTCCTCAGTAGCCACCTCCCATTGTAAAGGATTTCTAAGCAGCATATTAGTATGTCTGTCCTGGGACAGCCGAAAGGATGAGCCTCGTGCACTCTCATCTTATTTCACCAATCAGGTAAAGGAAGCTTACTATGAATTCTCATGAGAGTTAAGTCAAATCTCATGAGATCACAGTAAAAGAGTTCATGACCTCAGCAATGCTGATGCTGATTGAGCAGCTGAGTATAACTTTTTACACAGAACTTACTCTGCTGAGCTGAGGAAATTGTGAGGTAAAATATCTTCCTTTTTTACATAGAGATGCTCAGGTGATATTTTCCTGTCAGCTTTTTACAGTTATACTGCATCAGTTTCAAGTGATTTAGCATATGAGTATTATGTCCCTTTAAGCACCAAGCATATTTTTAACTCGCCTGCTATTCTAGCAATTTAGCGCACAGAAAGCAATGCATATTCTCTAAATGGTTTTACATTTAGAATTTAGGAATAAACATTAGTATTTAAAAAATCAGTCTCACTGTAAATCCAATTTTTTTTTAAGCAAACCACCTTTTTCACTTGTAAGTTAGCGGATAACAATAGCACATTATTTCATACACTTGCACTGTACAAAGCATGACTGAGCAGACAGCATGGGACAAGGCCATGCCAGGAATAGAACATGAGCTGACCTCTTTGTCAGGAGCGGCTGTGGTATCATCCTGCTGCTCTGTTATTGAGGAGGTCCGGCTCCTGTTGCCTGTTGGAGCTGTTCTTGGCAGGCCCTGGCAGAAACAGAACATTCATTTAAAAAAAAAAAACAGAAGACAATTTGACTGTGTTTAACAATTTGTCTATATAAAAATGCGTATTTCTGCAGCAGATTATAGTACTGTTTTACAAATAGTTTTATTTTTCAACCAAAATAAATATATTCACTGTTCCTTCCGGGATCTATGTAATGGGGACACCACCCAGTTAATTTTACGGACCACCTGATACAATTTAAGCCAATATTAAGCTGAATATAGATAACATTACATTTCTCAATGTTTGTTGCACAAATTATTATTATTAAATCAATTTATGTTAAATTATACAATTATTTTTTTCTTTGGATAGCTTAAAGGGATAGTAAACACCAAAAATGGTATTGTTTAAAAAACATAATTTATGCTTACCTGATAAATTCCTTTCTTCTGTTGTGTGATCAGTCCACGGGTCATCATTACTTCTGGGATATAACTCCTCCCCAACAGGAAATGCAAGAGGATTCACCCAGCAGAGCTGCATATAGCTCCTCCCCTCTACGTCAGTCCCAGTCATTCGACCAAGAATCAACGAGAAAGGAGTAACCAAGGGTGAAGTGGTGACTGGAGTATAATTTAAAAAATATTTACCTGCCTTAAAACAGGGCGGGCCGTGGACTGATCACACAACAGAAGAAAGGAATTTATCAGGTAAGCATAAATTATGTTTTCTTCTGTTATGTGTGATCAGTCCACGGGTCATCATTACTTCTGGGATACCAATACCAAAGCAAAAGTACACGGATGACGGGAGGGATAGGCAGGCTCATTATACAGAAGGAACCACTGCCTGAAGAACCTTTCTCCCAAAAATAGCCTCCGAAGAAGCAAAAGTGTCAAATTTGTAAAATTTGGAAAAAGTATGAAGCGAAGACCAAGTTGCAGCCTTGCAAATCTGTTCAACAGAGGCCTCATTCTTAAAGGCCCAAGTGGAAGCCACAGCTCTAGTGGAGTGAGCTGTAATTCTTTCAGGAGGCTGCTGTCCAGCAGTCTCATAGGCTAAACGTATTATGCTACGAAGCCAAAAAGAGAGAGAGGTAGCAGAAGCTTTTTGACCTCTCCTCTGTCCAGAATAAACGACAAACAAGGAAGAAGTTTGGCGAAAATCTTTAGTTGCCTGCAAGTAGAACTTGAGGGCACGAACTACATCCAGATTGTGTAGAAGACGTTCCTTCTTTGAAGAAGGATTTGGACACAGGGATGGAACAACAATCTCTTGATTGATGTTCCTGTTAGTGACTACCTTAGGTAAGAACCCAGGTTTAGTACGCAGAACTACCTTGTCTGAGTGAAAAATCAGATAAGGGGAATCACAATGTAAGGCTGATAACTCAGAGACTCTTCGAGCCGAGGAAATAGCCATTAAAAACAGAACTTTCCAAGATAACAATTTTATATCAATGGAATGAAGGGGTTCAAACGGAACACCCTGTAAAACGTTAAGAACTAAGTTTAAACTCCATGGCGGAGCAACAGCCTTAAACACAGGCTTGATCCTAGCTAAAGCCTGACAAAAGGCCTGGACGTCTGGATTTTCTGACAGACGCCTGTGTAACAAGATGGACAGAGCTGAAATCTGTCCCTTTAATGAGCTAGCTGATAAACCCTTTTCTAAACCTTCTTGTAGAAAAGACAATATCCTAGCGATCCTAACCTTACTCCAGGAGTAACCTTTGGATTCGCACCAGTATAGGTATTTCCGCCATATTTTATGGTAAATCCTTCTGGTAACAGGCTTCCTAGCCTGAATCAGGGTATCAATAACCGACTCAGAAAAACCACGTTTTGATAAAATCAAGCGTTCAATTTCCAAGCAGTCAGCTTCAGAGAAGTTAGATTTTGATGTTTGAATGGACCCTGTATCAGAAGGTCCTGTCTTAGAGGTAGAGACCAAGGCGGACAGGATGACATGTCCACTAGATCTGCATACCAAGTCCTGCGTGGCCATGCAGGCGCTATTAGAATTACTGATGCTCTCTCCTGTTTGATTTTGGCAATCAATCGAGGAAGCAGCGGGAAGGGTGGGAACACATAAGCCATCCCGAAGTTCCAAGGTGCTGTCAAAGCATCTATCAGAACTGCTTCCGGATCCCTGGATCTGGACCCGTAGCGAGGAAGTTTGGCGTTCTGGCGAGACGCCATGAGATCTATCTCTGGTTTGCCCCAACGTCGAAGTATTTGGGCAAAGACCTCCGGATGAAGTTCCCACTCCCCCGGATGAAAAGTCTGGCGACTCAAGAAATCCGCCTCCCAGTTCTCCACTCCCGGGATGTGGATTGCTGACAGGTGGCAAGAGTGAGACTCTGCCCAGCGAATTATCTTTGATACTTCCATCATTGCTAGGGAGCTTCTTGTCCCTCCCTGATGGTTGATGTAAGCTACAGTCGTGATGTTGTCCGACTGAAACCTGATGAACCCCCGAGTTGTTAACTGGGGCCAAGCCAGAAGGGCATTGAGAACTGCTCTCAATTCCAGAATGTTTATTGGCAGGAGACTCTCCTCCTGATTCCATAGTCCCTGAGCCTTCAGAGAATTCCAGACAGCGCCCCAACCTAGTAGGCTGGCGTCTGTTGTTACAATTGTCCAGTCTGGCCTGCTGAATGGCATCCCCCTGGACAGGTGTGGCCGATAAAGCCACCATAGAAGAGAATTTCTGGTCTCTTGATTTAGATTCAGAGTAGGGGACAAATCTGAGTAATCCCCATTCCACTGACTTAGCATGCATAATTGCAGCGGTCTGAGGTGTAGGCGTGCAAAAGGTACTATGTCCATTGCCGCTACCATTAAGCCGATCACCTCCATGCATTGAGCTACTGACGGGTGTTGAATGGAATGAAGGACACGGCATGCATTTTGAAGCTTTGTTAACCTGTCTTCTGTCAGGTAAATCTTCATTTCTACAGAATCTATAAGAGTCCCCAAGAATGGAACTCTTGTGAGAGGAAAGAGAGAACTCTTCTTTTCGTTCACTTTCCATCCATGCGACCTTAGAAATGCCAGAACTAACTCTGTATGAGACTTGGCAGTTTGAAAGCTTGAAGCTTGTATTAGAATGTCGTCTAGGTACGGAGCTACCGAAATCCCTCGCGGTCTTAGTACCGCCAGAAGGGCACCCAGAACCTTTGTGAAGATTCTTGGAGCCGTAGCCAATCCGAATGGAAGAGCTACAAACTGGTAGTGCCTGTCTAAGAAGGCAAACCTTAGATACCGGTGATGATCTTTGTGGATCGGAATGTGAAGGTAAGCATCCTTTAAATCCACAGTGGTCATGTACTGACCCTCTTGGATCATGGGTAAAATTGTCCGAATAGTTTCCATTTTGAACGATGGAACTCTGAGGAATTTGTTTAGAATCTTTAAATCTAAGATTGGCCTGAAAGTTCCCTCTTTTTTGGGAACCACAAACAGGTTTGAGTAGAACCCTTGTCCTTGTTCCGACCGCGGAACCGGATGGATCACTCCCATTAATAACAGATCTTGTACGCAGCGTAAGAACGCCTCTGTCTTTGTCATGTCTGTAGGACAGACGAGAAATGTGGAACCTTCCCCTTGGAGGGGAGTCCTTGAATTCTAGAAGATATCCCTGGGATACAATCTCTAAGGCCCAGGGATCGTGTACGTCTCTTGCCCAGGCCTGAGCGAAGAGAGAGAGTCTGCCCCCTACTAGATCCGGTCCCGGATCTGGGGCTACCCCATCATGCTGTCTTGGAGGCAGCTGCAGGCTTCTTAGCCTGTTTACCCTTGTTCCAGCCCTGGTAAAGTTTCCAGGCTGACCTGGGTTGCGAAGCGTTACCTTCTTGCTTTGTAGTAGGAGAGGATGAAGCGAGACCGCTCCTGAAATTCTGAAAGGAACGAAAATTTTGCAAAACAGTGAAAAAATGCAGCAAACTTTTTACAGTATGTACCTAAAGCATTAGTAAGATTGCACCACTAGCAATAAAAACGATTAACCCCTTAATGCCAAAACCGGATTGACAGTAAGCCAAAAAAACGGTTAAAAAACTTTCAGCACCCTGCCACAGCTCTGCTGTGGCCCTACCTGCCCTTAGGAACCAGATTTGTGGGGAAAAAACTTCTTATAGGCCCTCAAACTGCAGCCGGACCCTCCATGTGAAGCAGCCTGAACTTCTAGTCAATCATAACTGCGCATCTGAGGCGCAAAATTAGGCCCCTCCCACCTCACTACGGTGCTTGTGAGGCCTAAAGAAACACTCCCAAGTGTATGAATAATAGCCATGTGGGTAACAACCCCTGAAAAAAAACCAAAGTAACCCTCAAAGTGTCTCAAACAAACAAAATTTTCAATAAAAACCGTTTGCCCTAAAGTAGTGACAACCAGCATAAACTAGCCCTGTTATGTAAGCTTAAAATTCCATACTTAGTTTCTGAATATAGCTTACCCTTCCCTCATGGGGATATTATCAGTCCTTTCTAGCATTATCACAGTCTTGTCTAGAAATAAATGACTGAACATACCTTTTTTGCAGCCTAACCTGCAAACCGTTCCCCCAACTGAAGTTTTCTTGTACTCCTCAGTCCTTTGTGGGAACAGCAGTGGATTTTAGTTACAACATGCTAAAATCATCTTCCTCCCTGCAGAAATCTTCATCTCCTTTCTGCTAGAGAGTAAATAGTACACACCGGCACCATTTAAAATAACAAACTTTTGCTTGTAGAAAATAAAAACTACATTTCTAACACCACATTCACGTTACACTTCCGATTGCTTAGAGCCGGCAAAGAGAATGACTGGGGGGTGGAGCTAGAGGGGGAGCTATATGGACAGCTCTGCTGTGTGCTCTCTTTGCCACTTCCTGTTGGGAAGGAGAATATCCCACAAGTAAAGGATGAATCCGTGGACTCGATACATCTTACAAGAGAAAGATAGATAATACCTTTATTACCCATTCCCCATTTTTGTATAACCAACACGATTATATTATTACACTTTTTACCTCTGTAATTACCTTGAATCTAAGCCTCTGCAAACAGCCCCCTTATCTCAGTTATTTTGACAGACTTGCATTTCAGGCAATTAGTGCTGACTCTTAAATAACTTCACGTGCATGAGCACAAAGTTATCTACTGTATATGAAACACATGAACTAATGCCCTCTAGCTGTGAAAAACTGTCAAATGCATTTATACAAGAGGTGGCCTTCAATGGCTTAGAAATTAGCATATGAGCCTACCTAGGTTTAGCTTTCATCTAAGAATACCAAGAGAACAAAGCAAATTTGATGATAAAAGTAAATTAGAAAGTTGTTTAAAAATGACATACCCTGATGCTCTGAGAGGTCAGTTCCGGAGGAGGAGCCCAGGTGTGTGGTCAGGTGTGATACCTGCTCAGCACAACCTCCATTGCAAGCTGCTGGCGAAATCTTCGCGCCTAAGCCCTTACTTTTTGGGAGGCTTGTTCAGCAAGGATATCGCTGCTGGATCTGACATAGTGCCAGTATATCGCACATAAACTGTAAGCTGCCATAATCACTGTACCTTGCCCCCAGCCTTACCCGTGCAATTCTCACTGCTATAAAGGGAAGGAAAGAGGTGGAAAGAAAAACTATGCTGTATTGCACACGGAAAAGTTTTTTTTGAAGTGGAGCGGAGGATGGACTCTGACTAATTCAGGAGGTTTCATGGTCTGAAGCCTCTACGGGGGTTATCCCTGGCTTACCGATTGAACCCGGCGTGGTCACTTGCCTGCTCTACACCGACACTGTCAAAGTGAGTTAAAGTCAGCCATCTGGCGTTACCTGCAGGTCTCGCTGAGTTGTTGCAGAGGTGGGTGTGCCGGACGGGTCCGCCTGGTCTGTTGTGGCTCCCGTCTCTGTTCAGGTGGATTTGCCTGGTCTCGCGGCTGCTCACGGTCCGTTGTCTCCTCCCACCGGTGCTGCGTGAGGGACACGGACCGATATCCGCTTCTGTCTCACCCTCCTAGGCTCCAGGCTGCCCCCTCTGATGTCCGCTGCTCCCAGCGCTGGTCTCCTTGTGCGCTGTCAGTCTTCCTCGGCAGCTGTGGTCAGGTACACCCCCCTCCCACCGGTGCTGCGTGAGGGGGGACTGTGCTGAAGAGGAGCACCTTGTTCCCGGTCAGGATATCCTGAAGCTAGCAGTGGGTAACGTACTTACTGATTGACAAAGGGGGAAAACATATACAAAAAGGAGGACTTCTCTACCTCTCTTCTCCCTTCCCTCCTTTGCCACGTTTATACTATTAAAAGCTAAGGAGTGGGAATTGTTTTGAGAAAGGGGAAGCAAAGGGGCTAACACGGACAACTTGCATCTGGATATATACAGGCAAGACTTGATAAGGCTCAAGGCTCAAGTTTAAAGTCATCATCCTACCTGGCAGGTGGCTAGGATAATGAATCTGCCTATATAATCTCTTTTTCGTCTGGACTTGACCCAAAAAAAAAAAAAAAGAGAGAGAAAAAGAGAGAGAAGGAAAAACACAAAAAAAAAATTTTTTTCTTTTTTTTTTTTTCCCTTAAATCCAAGTTTGTTTAAGAACTCAAGCTAATGACTTGCATAAATGAGAAATGTAAATATCAAATTTGTGATTTAAACTGTGGAAAATGAGTATAATTATACTAATTTATTAACTCTAGGGAGCTGCTAATTCCTGTTCTACCTTCTACAGATATTCAGATTCTGAATCCTCTGTCTGGATTTTCACCCTCCCTCTTACTAAATTTGTCAAATTACTGTACTCATTTTCTAAGTTTACATGCAGCGATAGGGAATTTTGAAGCTAGTTAAATAACTCAGAATATTGATGAATAAATAAGAAATTATAAGTCTTAAATTCTAGAACTTTGTAATTTCCATATAGTAGAGAATTGGTTAAGGCATCCCTGTCTCTGACTGTGTTTTTTTGTATATTAAGGGGAAAATCTATCGTGGAACTGTTGTTGCTCTGAAGGATAGATTGCCCCCTCATTCTCCATTTCTCAGTTTTTTTTTGAATGGTTAACACAGCTAGACTGGTGTGCTTTGCAACTCTCTGGTGCCTGGAAACCCTTCTCTTGCCTTCTGATTATGTGACTGTGATTGTGTATCATTTAATTTCCTATAGGTAGCAATCTAATGTGCTAGATCTTGTAAAACCATTGTTTGTTTGAGTTTTGCAGCACCTCTGTGGCTTATTCGTACTTTCCTTCTTTGTTTTGTGTTGAAGAGAAATTTTAAAGCCCAAGAGGCAGCCCTCAGGAACTGAGAGTAGCACATGAATATACCTGTGGTTAGTTGGAATTAGGAGGACTAAAAGCATAAATTACAGTCACAATTTTTTTTTTTGTTGTTCCTTGAAAATTCTGTTACAAAATAATCCTATATTAAGTACTAATACAGTGAACTAGAGTTAGAGGTAAATTAGAGGGCATAATATTTTTGGATATATTTCTGATACTGGGCTAAAGGTCCTTAAGAGTGCTCTAATCACTTTCCCACATTCTTACTCACTTCCTTTTCCCCCACTGTTCTTTGATATTTGTTTTCACTTTAAGGGGATTAACCCCTTTCGAATTAGTTAATACCCTATATTTTTATTACAGCACATTCATAGATTTATGGATAAATATATCAACACACAGGTTAAAACGTCCCCGCTAAATATGTCTGCAAGGCAAAGGGATAAAAAATCTAAGGCTTCAACGGAAACCCTGGCCGACATCCACCCCACCACCACTACTTCCCCTCACATAAATGCACCACTTGATTTACAAACACTTGTCTCAAATATATCCGAAGCTTTAACACCTAAATTCGATGCCCTCAAAATTGAAATAAAACAGGATATTTTATCATTAACAACTGAAATTCGCCAATTCTCTAGCAGATTGAGCGAGGCAGAACAAAGAATCTCTGACCTAGAGGATACGATGGGTAGTCATACTGATAAAATAGACTCTCTGAACTCTAAACTTATAAAAACCCAATCTAAAATGGAAGATTTAGAGAATCGTGCGAGACGCAATAATTTTAGGGTTATAGGGGTCCCTGAGGAAAAACAATACGAAGATCTTACTAAATTCTTAACTAAAACATTACCACAATTACTTCAAATTCCACAAACTCACCCACAGATAGTCCTTGAAAGAGCACACAGGTTAGGCTGGCAGCCTCCAGATAAAGAAAACCCCAGACCAAGACCAATTATAGCGAAAACACTTAATTATCAGGATAAAGTTTTATTATTACAGTTCTATAAAAAAAACCAACCTATCCTCTTAGGGGAGACTAAAATAATGCTCTTTCAGGATTTTTCAGCTGAAACATCAGCCAAAAGAAGGGAGTTGGCTCCAGTTTGCACTAGATTATTAAACCAAGGGTATCGAGCCACTATTATCTACCCAGCCAGACTGAAAATCATAATAGAGAACCGGACACATTTCTTTGATTCAGCCAGAGAGGCAGAAAAATTTATAAATCAATCCACTGCCCCAAATCTAGGGTTAAGACCACAGGCAACGACCCTTTCCTAAGTACACTTAGTTAAATCCGAGTTAAGTCTCCTTTTTTCTTTCTGTATTATGGCAGCTTATCATAAAGTTGGAAAACGAGGCCCTCGGTGGTCCTCGGTTGTGTTTCTGTGTTTATGGGATGTTTGTTTTTTTTTTTGTTTTTTTTTTCTTCTCTCCTCCTTTCATTTCTTTCTTCTTTTCCTGTGATAAATTAGATGGCCAGCATAATAAATAAACTTAAATTTGCCTCCTGGAATATTGGGGGTATTACCTCCCCGATTAAACGTAAAACATTAATATCATATTTAAGAAAAATTCACACTGATATTGCTTTTATACAGGAAACCCACCTAAAGACAGAAGAAATTCTAAAACTCAAATGCTCATGGGTTAAGGAAGTTTTATTTTCACCTAGTAAACAGAGAAGGGGAGGAGTTGCAATTATTTTGGGGAAAAAGTTAAACTACCAAATTCTGCATATAAAAAATGACACGGAGGGAAGATTTATTTTGGTAAAAATTAAGATTGACAATGTAATGTACACATTATGTAACATCTATGCCCCTAATGTGATTAATTGGTCCTTCTGGGAAACACTGCAGGCAGATATTATGACTTATAAAGAGGGTTACCTGATAGTTGGAGGGGACTTTAATATGGCACCCCAATACCCCTTAGATAGATTAAGACAACAACCACTGAGCCCCAGAACTAAAAGAGATAAAATCGAATCAAAATTGTTTAATAGACTATTTCAAAATCTTGGGGTTAGGGATATATGGAGGTTACAAAATCCGGATTTAAGGGACTACACATGCCTTTCCAAGGCGCATAAATCACTTTCAAGGATAGATCTTTTTCTTTTAGATGAAGAATTATGTAAAACGAGAGTAATAGCAGGAATTCTTCCTATTTGCATCTCTGATCATGCCCCTATTTTTTTGGAGTTCCAAGCTAGCGATCCCACTACTAGATATAATCGATTTCATTTCCCATCATATTTAGCCATGGACCTTAAATTTAAGAATTGGGTAAATCTTAAGTTAGAAGAATATATCTCTTTCAACCAGGACTATATCAATCGTCCTACCATTTTTTGGGAAACAGCAAAAGCTGTGATTAGAGGCGAGATTTTGGCAT
Organism: Bombina bombina; assembly: GCF_027579735.1. NCBI lineage: Eukaryota > Metazoa > Chordata > Amphibia > Anura > Bombinatoridae > Bombina > Bombina bombina. Next base: position 527,525,890 of record NC_069503.1, read on the forward strand.
ATTGTATTAGGAGGACAAAGAAATTTAAATTCAGGGAAAAGGAAATTGTAAAAGCAGTATCTAATACATATAATTCTTATCTCCTACAAAAAACACCCAGAACCTGGGAACGATACACGCAGGCGCTAAAAGATAGAGATACTTTTCTTCTCTATAAAACATCTCAAAAGGATCTAAGATTTCAAGCTAAACTTTACAGATATGGTAGTAAATCGGGCAAACTCTTAGCAAGGTTAGTTAAAAAAGATAAAGAGGTTTCCCTAATTGATTCCCTATCTGAAGATGGTAAATTGATAACAAAAACAGAAGATATATCACAGATACTCTTATCTTACTATAAAGATTTATACTCTTTGAAAAATTCAAATATATCTGCCTGTGAAGATTTTTGGAGTAAGATTGTATCTCCATCACTATCACCTGATCAGATGGAAAATCTGAATCTCCCGATTACTGAATTGGAAATATCAAGAGCAATACAAAATCTATCCTTGAATAAAGCTCCAGGCCCGGACGCCCTCCCCAACGAATTTTATAAAATCGCAACGTTAACAATTTTGCCACACCTAACTTCACTATATAATGACATATATATAAAGGGTAACTCTCCTTCTCCTAACTTTGCCGCCTCTTGTACCACTCTGATTCTTAAGCAAGGCAAGGACCCAAAGAGGAAGGAATCATATAGACCTATAGCCTTGCTTAACTCAGATTACAAGATTCTTACTACTATTTTGGCCTTGAGGCTACAAACAATTCTTCCTGGTGTTATTCATAATGACCAAGCGGGCTTTATGTCCAAGCGTAATTCTTCAGCCAAGATAAGAGAGCTGTTTCTTACTATTGATTTCTTCAGAACTAGGGAGGGGTTGGGGACTGGAGGGTACGGGGTCACCCCTGATTTAGCAGTTATAGCAATAGATGCCGAGAAGGCTTTTGATTCGATACATCATGATCACTTAATTAATTCTCTGCAACATTTCGGCTTCCATGGCAAATTCCTCAATTTTGTTAAAAATCTATATAACGTAGCTTCTACAAAGATGTTAATTAATGGCTTGACTACTCCAGATATTTTTCTTAAAAGAGGAACTCGACAGGGGTGTCCACTCTCTCCACTCCTCTTTAACGTCTCTATTGAACCCTTGGCCATATGCATCAGGAAGCAGCTGGAGGGGATTAAGATCGGTTCAGAAGAGCTGAAAATAGCTCTATACGCCGATGATATTCTTATCTACATGTCTAATAGTGTTAATAATATTCCCAAACTCCTATCTATTATTGAACAATTCGGCTCATTCTCCGGGTACAAAGTGAATACCACAAAATCGGAACTCATGTGGATCAAACCCCCTAAGGAACCTATGTTAAGCTTACCTTTCAAGATAGTCTCCAGAGCTTTTAAATATCTAGGGATAATGATTTCACCTATCCCAGAAAAATGGTATAGCCTCAACATTACCCCAGTACTCAATAGAGTTATGAAGATTCTCAAAAATTGGCAGAATCTCCCCCTTTCTTTGTCAGGCCGTATAGCCCTATATAAAATGATTTGTCTACCCAAAATTTTATATGTAATACAAAATACTTCATTGATCATAAGGGGAAGAGACTTAACAATATTCAACACTACCTTGAGAAAATTTCTGTGGCAAAATAAAAAACCCAGAATTTCTTTACTTAAACTCTCTCTCCCAAGAGAACTCGCGGGTCTGGCTCTACCAGACCTAAAACTCTATAACTATGCCTTTTTATTACGTTTAATTATGGATTGGATATATGAGAGAAACTATGTCACTAATAATAACTTAGAAAGAAATGTAACACATCCATACCTTCCTTTAGCAATTATTCATTGTAATGCTGTTCAATTATCAAAGGAGGTGAAAAAGATGAGAACAATTTATAGTCCCCTTCAAGCGTGGTGGAAAGTGTGTAAACTCCTAGGCGTTGAATATAGGGTCTCTAAATTTATGCCATTATCAGGCAACCCTCAATTCCAGGCGGGAATTCTATTTTCACCTTTTCAGAGGTGGCACAGGGTAGGTTTAAGTAAGGTCTCTCAGTTATTAGATTTTGAAAGGTCATGCATAAAAACCTTTGGCTCATTAAGATCGGAATATAATATTCCCCAAAAAGATTTCTTCGCGTACTTACAAGCAAGACATTATGTATCTAATTTAATAAGTTCTTATGGATGGAATTGGTCCCAGGGGCCCATAGAGAAATGGCTCATCTTAGCTAATTCTGGTATTATTTCAATCTCAACTAGTTATATAGATTTGAGTTCTATAAGAGGGGTTTCTAATCTGGAAAAGATCTCCACTAACTGGGCTGCAGCTCTAAGGCAAAGCTATATAGAGACTAGCTGTATCCAATTCTCAATTGCGGAAACAAAGCGAGTTACCCTTTCCTCCACATGGAGAGAATCCCATATTAAATTACTACTAATTACTTTTTTCACTCCAGAAAAGGGAGCGCGGTTTGGTAACTCTAAATTTAGTTCTTGCCCTAAATGCTCTCTCCCCTCTGCTTCTCTCACACATATGTTTTGGGAATGCCCAAAGATGCAACAATTCTGGTTTAAATTACAATATTGGCTTAATACTATTTTAGGAACCTCCTCTATGAGATTAGAGGTATCTCACATTATATTTCTATGGAAGGACTCAGGAGCTCAGACAGGTAATACTAAAATAGTCAATATGGCTATATTAGCAGCCAGATATCTAATCCTCAGAAAGTGGAAGGGGGGGACTGCCCCCAGTATTCCGGAGGTCAAAAATTGTCTAAAAAAACAATGTATCCTTGAGCAAATGGATACTAATTTAAATAAGGAATGTGAGGTTATTTTATTTTTTAAGAAATGGTCATCCTTTATTAAATCTTTTTCTTCAAGTGAAATTGACCTCCTAATTCATCCATTCAGAAACTCAGAAATGGTGTTGCTGGGCATCTGGTAATTCACTTACTTTCCTTCTCTGCTTATTTTTTCCCCTCCTTTTTCTTTTCCTTTTCGTTCCCCCCCCCCCCCTTTTTTTTTTCTTTTTTTTTTGTTTTGTTTTGTTTTGTTTTCTGCATGTGTATTTGTGTGGTAGTCTTGTCTGTGTGTCTGTCAGTTTGTTGATTGTTGTTTGTTGGTGGGCTCACTCCAACTAAGGACGAGGGTTTTCGATAGAATAACAAGACATAAGTTCTGGATAATTCTTAATTGGAGGTATTTTAAGTTATAGAGGGAAAATAAAATTTTCTCCAACAGGTGAGCATTTAGTTGAGTGGAATATACAATGAAATTCAGTGATAGGTAGGTTAGTCTAATTCAAGGTACATTTCTCTTCTTTTTGTCCCTTTTTCTTTTTTTTTCTTACTTTGAATTACCTTGTAAGCATCAAGTAATGTACGGTTTTAAGTTCACTAAGCTGCATCTGTTTTTGTTATGTTGTATGCTCCTCGGTGTTAACAGTTGATTATATGAATTTGTATAACCTGTTGGATACTAAATAAAGACTTAAAAAAAAAAAAAAAAAAAAAAAAAAATGACATACCCTGACTAAATCATGAAAGTTTAATTTGGACTTTACTATCTCTTTAACTAACATTTATAAATAACAGAAAATTTTATAGTATCGCTAAGTACCACACTGTCCCCACAAGACTATTTCTTAATGTCACCTGGCTGGCAAAATTGTCTGTGAAGAGCACTGACATTAATACACACAGTAAATAATATAAATACATTTATACACATAATAGGGTTGGCAAAATTCTTCTACCAATAAGGAAACGGTAATGACATCAATCCAGAGATGATATAATACAAACCAAACATCTTACATTATACAGTAATACTGAACAGGGGTCACAAACCCAGTAAAGATTTTAGCAAATCAGTCTCAGCTTGCTGACTTTGGCAAATGCAGGGAGCTTCAAAAAAGTCTGGCTTATGTTACATATATCTATTTATACATTATAAATATATACATTTATTCCGTGGCTGGCTACTTAGTTGTAATAAAACAGGCTGACAAATTAATGTACATCTGCTAGCTATCCAATATTCATATATTTCTACATTAACTAATTACTTCTTCATGTAGAGAAAATAATTTATTTTATATTTAAGGCACCTAGTTAAAGATACATTATATTATAATTATTTTCTCCCCTTTTGCCTCTTAATATGCTCCTAATAGGCCATTTTAACTGTTGAAGTGTATTAATTTAGCTACAAATAGCTAATTTGCCTTGATTTTATCATTTGAAATAGATGCTTTCGCCTGCTGAAATCAGCACTTATACTGAAAATGTCTGTACTAAAGTATTGTCTATAAAAAAAAAGCTATGTAAACAAGAGGCAGCAGAAGAAATGAATCTCTCCTGGGAGGTGGGGGAAGAGGGAGAGTCTTGTCTATTTTAAAGGTTTTCAAGCAGCAGCTTTGAACACAACACATTTCTCTTAGATGCTTGGCTGATTACATTGCCCCTTTAAGCAGGAACCTTATATATTATCCTATATAATAAAAGGCCAAATGTGTTTGTCCGAAGTTGTCATGCGCAATAGAGACTGCGTGCGAGAACAAACACACCTGGCCTTCCAACTGACCTGGCGTTGTGTGGTGGAGTGGGCGTGACCTGGCGGGTGCGGAGTGGGCAGAGAGAGACAGCAAAAAAGAGAGGGGGAGAGAGACAGCAAAAGAGAGAGACAGCAAAAGAGGGGGGAGAGAGAGAGCAAGAGAGAGAGAGAGAGAGAGAGAGAGAGCAAAAGAGAGGGGGGAGAGCAAAAGAGAGGGGGGGAGAGAGAGAGTAAAAGAGAGGGGGAGAGAGAGTAAAAGAGAGGGGGGAAGAGAGAGAGAGAGAGAATGTAAAAGAGAGGGGAGAGAGAGAGAACAAAAGAGAGGGGAGAAAGAGAGAGCAAGAGAGAGGGGAGAAAGAGAGAGCAAGAGAGAGGGGAGAAAGAGAGAGCAAGAGAGAGGGGGGATATAGAGAGAGCAAGGGGTGGGACCACTGTACTGCAAAAAATGGCCCGTGTACACAGGCTTTAGGACTAGTTTCTAAATAATCACCTTCCCTACTCTGCTGAACGGATATATAATCTAGTATACTGATCAAGCAATCACTGTGTAGATTAGACTGTTTTAAAGCCAAAGTCCTTAAAAAGTGCAATGCTAGAACATTTTATTATTGAACTATTGTTTAAACAGAACTATGTGCTTAATACTGCAGGGGATTCAAACATACAGTAAAAAACAGCTCAGGATTGTTAACGGACTGGGGTACCTGATCGTAAAAGTACAGGAAACCCTAATTTTTTCTTTCATGATTCAGACAGAGCATGCAATTTAAAACAACTTTCTAATTTACTCCTATTACCAAATTGTATTTGTTTTCTTGGTATCTTTTGTTGAAAAGCAGGGACATAAGCTCAGGAGCATGTATGTTTCTGGATCACTATTTGGCAGCAGTTTTGCAAGAATGTGATCCAATTGCAGGAGCCCTAGAGGGTAGCAGTATTTCTTGCTATGTAGTGCTCCAGACAACTTGCTAGGTATCTCTTCAACAAAGAATACTATGGGAACAAAGCAAATTCGTTAATAGAAGTAAAGTGGAAACGTACAATACCTTTCCGGAGCTCTCTTTGAGCAATAGTGCACATTAGAGCATTATAGCACTACTGCTTGCATATAATTATTTGTTTACGCTTTGCAAACAGTTTAAACACACAGTAAACGTCAGCTGCAAAGAAGCTAACCACATTGGGTGTTGCCAATGACGAGAGCCATATGTGTGCAGCCACCAATGACCAGCGAGCACCTAGGAGTACTTTGCTGTTCCTAAGCTTATCTAGGTATGCTTTTCTACAATGGACACCAAAAGAACAAAGTAAATTTGACAACAGAAGTAAATTGAAAAGGGATTAAAATTGCTTTCTTGCTCTGTACCTTTACAAACTAATGCCAGCTGGCTACAAGTGAGCAAAACAACTGGAGACATATTTATCAATATAATTTATTCATGCTAAAGATCCACTAAATACAGAAATGCACAAAAAACAACAAGGCAATAGCACTTGCTCTGAATTTTAAATAAGCGGTAGATTTTTTTCTCACAAATTTCAAAATGGTGCCAGTCTCTGGATATTAAACAAGGTGGTTTTACATAAGGCCAAAGGTGACTGTGTAGGGCCCGATTCAGCTAACTCCATGATGTAAAACTCAAAATTAAAAAGGGACATGAAACACAAATATTTTCCTGTACAATTTTGAACAATTTTCCAATTTACTTCTATTATCTAATTTGCTTAATTCTCTTCGTATATATTGTGGAAAATCATATCTAGGTTAGCTCAGGAGCTGGGAGCTAGCTGCCTCTTTTCATTGGCTTACCAATGTGTTCAGCTAGCTCCCAGTAGTACGTTGCTGCTCCTTTAACAAAGGATACTAAGAGAATGAAACAAAATTGATAATAGCAGTAGATTGTAAAGTTGCTCAAAAATATCATGAAAGAAACAATTTGGGTTTCATGCAAAGTAACAAATTCATATGCAATATACTTTCATTATTTTGTAGCCTCCTTTCCTATTAAAATTGTGATTTTTACATTTTCCCTTAGACACTGAAGTGCATAAGTCATACTAGCATGCTACAATTTACCTTACCCTGCAAAATGCTACACATTGATTTCTGAGATCAGTACCCTTTTGATGTAAATGATCAAAGCAGAAGGAATGTGCTCAAGAGGCTTTTTAAAGAGTATTTTCCTGTAGTGCTCTAAATCACATTTTGCTAATAGAATGACAACTTCTAAAACATCTTTTGCAGTGCTTAATTGCTGATAAACCGTATGAAAACAAAAAAAGACTAAAACGCATACAGATCATGCATATTCTATATGAATGTACTTTTATTTTCATGCCCCCAGCATTGCACATCTTTGACAGTACAAATACTGAGTGAGTCGATGAATTTTAAAACAAAGGCATCAATTCTGAACACAGGAGCTATGGAATCTATACCCTGAAGTACTTCAGTTTAATTCACACTGGGGAAGACGGACAGACGTTTGACAAAGATTAAGTAGGTGCATTTGCAAGATTAGTTGTGTGCAGAGGTAAGTACTAAACTCAAGGTGACTTCAGATCAGTCTTAAGGGATGTAAAAGAAGGTGCTTATCAGGTATACAAAGGCAGCATATTCCAGAGAAGTGTGGAAGATGAAAATATTTTAATATTGTTGCTCGATATCTAAATTGGGCTTATTGTAATATAGGTTTCTATAACAATGTAGACTAAGGGACATGAAAGGTCCATTGTTCAGATAGAGCAGGTCATTTTAAGACACGTTTAAATTCACAGCTATAATAAGATTTACTTTAATCTCTTGGTATCCTATGTTGAAAAGCATATGTATAGAGGCAATGCACTACTGGGAGCTAGCTGGTAATTGGTAGCCATGTAATATACTGTATATGCCTGTCATTGGCTCACCAGATATCTTCTTGCTAGCTCCCAGTAGTGCATTGGTACTCTGGAGCTGACTAATACTGTGTGTTTAATCCTTTCCAAGCAATAATGACAAAATTATCAATCATATTAGAATGTTTACTGTTTTGCACTTTTAAGCCATATAAAATACAACATTTCTGTAAACCAATCTCCTCTTAAAATGTTTAACTAAATAAGTTTATTTGCACAGTATAGAAAACGAACTCTTTCACCTATTGTATTACTGTGTTTCTCTTTCTTTGTCAATTTTCTTCCTATCTCATCCTCCCTTTCCATTCTCATCCTTCTCCCTGTAGCTACCTCATCTTATCCATGATACCTTTATGAATCCTTATCTCTTTCTCTTTAAATTCTAAAGTCACTTTCTCCCACATAGGAATGATCCCCCCCAATTAAAAGCAACATTGAAAGGGATTTATTTATAGAATGGATGTAAAGGAAATATGATTCTAGAAAAAAACATCTGTTTAAACGTATAAGGACCAGTAAATATAGTAGATTTGCATAATCAACAAATGCATGATAAAAAGGCAATGCAATAGCACTTAAAGGGACAGTCAACTAAAAAAAAATGTTATTGTTTAAAAAGATAAATCCTCCCTTTATTACCCATTCCTCAGTTTTGCACAGAAAACATGGTTATATTAATACAGTTTTTACCTCTGTGATTACCTTGCTTATAAGCATCTTCTGACTGCCCCCTGATCACATGACTTTATCTAGTGCTTTGCATTTAAAGGGACACTAAACCCAAATTTTTTCCGTTCATGATTCAGATAGAGCATGCCATTTTAAGCAACTTTCTAATTTACTCCTATTATTAATTTTTCTTTTTTAGTTCTCTTGCTATCTTTATTTAAAAGCAGGAATGTGATGCATAGAAGCCGGCCTATTTTTGGTTGAGAACCTGGGTTATGCTTGCTTATTGGTGGGTAAATGTAAGCCTCCAATAAGGAAGTGCTATCCATGGTGCTGAACCTAAAATGGGCTAGCTGCTAAGTTTTACATTCCTGCTTTTAAAGTAAAGATAGCAAGAAAACAAAGAAAAATTGATAATAGGAGTAAATTAGAAAGTTGCTTAAAATGTCATGCTCTATCTGAATCATGAAAGAAAAAAATTGGGTTCAGTGTCCCTTTAAGCCAATTAGTGCTGTGTTGTTAGAATCCACGGGCGTCAGCACAATGTTATCTATATGGCTCACATGAACTAGCTTCCCCTGATGTGAACAGCAAATACAAAAGCATGTGATCATGGGGCTGTCTTTAGGTACTTAGAAACAGACAGAAATTTAGAGGTTTAAAAGGTTATAAAGTATATTAATATAACCATGTTAGTTGTGTAAATCTGGGGAATGAGTAGTAAAGGCGTTTTCTATCTTTTTAACCCCTTAACGACCAAGGACGTGTCAGGAAAGTCCTACAAAATGTGTCAGTTAAGGACCAAGGAATCGTGATCGCTTCCAGTCGCTTTCAAGGTATTGCAGTGATGCCTCGATATTAAGGCATCATTGCAATTTTTTTACCCAAGTACCCAGTACCCAAGATGGCGGCATATAGGTAGAGGGGGAGGGTTAGAGAGCTGTTTGGGGGGTCAGAGAGGTTAGGGGCTAAGGGGGGGAACCAACTCTCAGGTCTCAGATCGCCGGGGTACCACTTCATAATAATAATCATTATGTTACACTTATCACTGGAATTGAGTATTTCACATTCAAGGCCATGGAGAGCAAGAATTAGACAGGCACACACGATGGAATCTAAGTCTGCTCTAATTTATTCTTAGCAGGGCTGGGCAGAATAAATAAAAATGCCTTTTAATTTTAGTACTGACAGACTTTCTGCCAGTACTTAAAGGGACATAATACTCATATGCTAAATCACTTAAAACTGATGCAGTACAACTGTAAAAAGCTGACAGGAAAATATCACCTGAGCATCTCTATGTAAAAAAGGAAGATATTTTACCTCACAATTTCCTCAGCTCACCAGAGTAAGTTCTGTGTAAAAAGTTATACTCAGCTGCAGGTAAAAATAAATAAAAATAAATAATAAATAAATAAATAAAAAATAAATGAAGAAACGAACAGCAGCCAATCAGTATCAACAGTGCTGAGGTCATGAACTCTTTTACTGTGATCTCTTGAGATTTCATAGTAAACTCCCTTAAACTAAATAGGGAAATAACATGAGTAAAATATATCTTTCTTTTTTACATAGAGATGTTCAGGTGATATTTTCTAGTCAGCTTTTTGCAGCTATGCTGCATCACTTTCAAGTGTTTCAACATTTGGGTATCATGGCCCTTTAAGATGGCGGTGACAATTGTGAGTTGGGGGAGGGAAGAGAGCTGTTTGAGAGGGATCAGGGGGTGGGATGTGTCAAGCTGATCTCTACACTAAAGTTAAAATTAACCCTACAAGCTACCTAATTAACCCCTTCACTGCTGGGTATAATACAAGTGTGGTGTGCAGAGGCATTTAGTGGCCTTCTAATTACCAAAAAGCAACTTCAAAGCAATATTTGTCTGCTATTTCTGAACAAAGGGGATCCCGGAGAAGCATTTACAACCATTTGTACCATAATTGCACAAGTTGTTTGTAAATAATTTCAGTGAGAAACCTTAAGTTTGTGAAAAAATTAAAGATGTTTCTTATTTGATCACATTTGGCGGTGAAATGGTAGCATGAAATATACCAAAATGGGCCTAGATCAATACTTTGGGTTGTCTACTAAAAAAAAATATATATCCATGTCAAGAGATATTCAGGGATTCCTGACAGATATCAGGGTTCCAATGTAACTAGCGCTAATTTTGAAAAAAAAAAAAGGTTTGGAAATAGCAAAGTGCTACTTGTATTTATTGCCCTATAACTTGCAAAAAAAGCAAAGAACATGTAAACATTGGGTATTTCTAAACTCAGGACAAAATTTAGAAACTATTTAGCACGGGTGTTTTTTGGTGGTTGTAGATGTGTAACAGATTTTCAGGGTCAAAGTTAGAAAAAGTGTGTTTTTTCAATTTTTTCTTCATATATTTTTTTTTTTTTTTTTTGTAAATTATATGATATGATGAAAATAATGGTATTTACAAAGTCCATTTAATGGCGAGAAAAACAGTATATAATATGTGTGGGTACAGTACTTAAGTAAGAGGAAAATTACAGCTAAACACAAACACCACAGAAATGTAAAAATAGCCATGGTCCCTAACGGTAAGAAAATTGAAAAATGGCCTGGTCAGTAAGGGGTTAAACGATAACAATTTTTGCGTTGACTTTCCCTTTAAAGGGACACTGAACAAAATGTTTTTCTTTCGTGATTCAGATAGAGCATGAAATGTTAAGCAACTTTCTAATTTACTCCTATTATCAAATTTTCTTCATTCTCTTGGTATCTTTATTTGAAATGCAAGAATGTAAGTTTAGATGCCAGCCCATTTTTGGTGAACAACCTGGGTTGTTCTTGCTGATTGGCGGATAAATTCATCCACCAACAAAAAAAACTTAGATGCCTTCTTTTTCAAATAAAGATGGCAAGAGAACGAAGAAAATTGATAATAGTAGTAAATTAGAAAGTTGCTTAAAATTGCATGCTCTATCTGTATCACAAAATTAAAAATTTGGGTTCAGTGTCCCTTTAAGGGACAGTCTTTTCCAACATGTTTATTGTTTAAAATGATAGACAATTCCTTTATTACCCATTCTTCACAGTTTTGTATAACCAACACGGTTATATTAGTATGCTTTTTATTTTGCCGATTACCTTTTATCTAAACCTCTGCAGACTGCCCCCTTATCTCTGTGCTATTTACAGACTTGCATTTTAGCAATTTAGTGCTGGTTCCTGCACAACTCCATGGGAGTGAGCATGTTATCTATATGGAATACATGAATTAGCAGTGTCTTGCTGTGAAAAGCTAATAAAAATGCATGAGATAAGAGACGGCCTGAGATAAGAGAGTGTCCCTTTAATACTGCAGTAAAGCTGTTCATTGGTTGAAATAAACATATCTCCACTATGCACGTGGACATAGGGAACTTTTCATGCATGAGCACAGAAAATCTATTAAATATACAAATTATATATATATATAACATAATACAGATGACTATTATCATCATCAATTATTAAACATTGCTCAATTTTCAGAGCTAAATAACATGAAAAGGAGAAAAATAATGAAAATATATTGCAAAGTTGTTTCATTAATCATGACAAAATCTCAAGGGGTTTACAGCCCCTTTAAATGAAACAAGACCATGCGGGTGATGGATTGTCTCTCACCCAGTACATGTCTCTGTTGAGTCTAGCTGTATGCAATACTCATGAATGTACAGTTTGAAATGAGGATGATAAGCTGTACTAATTAATGATTAGTGAACAATTAAACAGCCTTTGTGCATTGTAAACAGATTCTCCACAAAACACCTGTACGTCTTACTATCATCAACAACAAACCCAATTGGCTAATTTAAAACATCCATATTTATTAAAGTCTTCTTAAAAGCATCATAAATAAGAGAGGAGGGTAGAAAGCACGCATCTCACGCGTTTCGGCATTAGCTTATTATAGCACAACAAATGACACAGGATGCTGCTCTTATCACTGACGAATAAGAACAGTTTCCCAAGTAGTTTAGCAATAAAAGGGACACTGTGACTAATAGAGAGAAGAACAAAGCAGGATGTATATCTCCAGATATGTAAATATGAAAGAGACAATCTACTAAAAACTGAAATGTACATCAATGATTTTCAGTTTTAAAAACACAAGCAACTGGGAAATACACTAGAATGAACAAAAATCATTTTAATAAAAGCTATCACTGTGCACAAGGTTAACAGAGCATATGTAAGATGTCACTCTTGTTCAGAGGGCTGGCAGTGATACATAATTCTGGCCAAGAACGCATGGGGCATACTGACATACTGTGTATGCTTTATGCACAGTAAACATACAAGGAATGATTGTTTAAAGGGAAACTGAACCAAAAAAAATTATTTCGCGATTCAGATAGAGTATGCAATTTTAAGTAACTTTCTAATTTACTCCTATTAAATGTTCTTCATTCTCTTGGTATCTTTATTTGAAATGCAAGAATGTAAGTTTAGATGCCGGGACATTTGTGGTGAACAACCTGGATTGTTCTTGCCGATTGGTGGATAAATTCACCCACCAATAAACAAGGGCTGTCCAGGCCCTGAACTAAAAAAAATTGCTTAAATGCCTTCTTTTTCAAATAAAGATAGCAAAAGAACGAAGAAAATTGATAATAGGAGTAAATTAGAAAGTTGCTTAAAATTGCATGCTCTATTTGAATCACAAAAGAAAAAAAATTTGGGTTCAGTGTCCCTTTAAGGTGACATTACATTATTGTGGGTATTTAAGAGACATGAAAGTCTAACTTAAACTTTCATGATTAAGATAGAAAATGTAATTGTGAAAACACTTTTTCACTCCATTATCAAATTGACTGTTTTCTTGGTATCCTTTTTTTTCCTTTTATATTTTAGGAAAATTCAAACCATTACAATTAAAAAAAAAAAAAAAGTGCAACAGTATAAAGAGTAATAAACATTCTAAGATATTGAAAATATGACAAAAATATTACAAAACAATATTTAAAGTGAATAGCTAAAATAAAAAAATGTGGTTTGTCTACTAGCCAATGTTTTAAAATACACATTATTGCCATTATAACTACAATGGCTAGGAAATAGCTACAATGTTTTAGTTATCCTTTAGTCTCAGAAAGGGGATATCAATTATGTAAATTTTATCTTAAATAACTGTTTATGCCAGTATTTTATTTTGCCCCAGAACGGTTTAAATCTTCAGGTAATTCCAGAAATAGAGGATTAAATCTGGACTTGCTTTTTGGTATTTGATACAATTTGTTTTTGGAAACTTTATTGTAAAGTGCTTATACTATTTAACAGCATATCAATTTCAATTGTAGTATTTAATAACAAATTTAATTTATTTACTAATTGTAGGTGAATTTCTGCAGAAGTCAAAATTGTAAATATTCCAGAAATCTTAGATTGTATTTATTAGATTTAAAACACATAATTGTTCTATCTAATTCAAAATTCATCCTTTTGGCAAATAAGTAAAATATAACAAAGATAAAAATGCAGCAGACCAGGGTGTGTTCTATTTAAAAAACAAAAAACACAATGGGTAAGAGAGAGGGACAGCCTATGGGCCAATCAAAGAAGGAAGTTAAAAACTCCATTATGTCCCACTCAGCCCAAACACACTGCTCCTTCAAAAACTGATTGAGTCACTGCCCTGTGCAACAATTTAATGGCTTTAACCCCTTAATGACAGAGGACGTACCAGGTACGTCATGGAAAAACATTCCCTTAATGACAATTGACGTACCTGGTACGTCCTCTGTTGTTAGAAGCGCTGGAAGCAATCATGATCGCTTCCAGCTGCTTACAAGGGATTGTAGTGATGCCACAATATTGAGGCATCACTGCAATCCCTTATTTTACCCACCGATGCAGAAAGGGCCACTCTGTGGCCCTCTCTGCATCGGACTATAGCGATCTCACATTCGTTGGTGGGTGAGAGCAGCTTCTGGGAGTACCGTTAAGTATATGCTCCCGATGTGTGTTATTCTTAAGCAGTTCCTGCAATATCGGCGGTTGTGGCGGTGGGGGAGCGCGGGTGGGTGCGCGCGCGTGCTCACGCACGCAAAATATGACCGGAAGAAATAGAAAAAAAAAATATATAACCAATGCAGATGCCTGGGGTCCTGGGGATCTTCTTTGAGTAGTAAGGGATCTGGGAGGGGGAGGGATGTAGATTATTAAGGGGGGCCCAGCTACACTACAGAAAACATATTTTTCATCTAAAAAGTAAAAAAAAAACTATTTTTGGGGGCAAATTGGGTACTGGCAGACAGCTGCCAGTACCCAAGATGGCGGCAAATAGGTAGAGGGGGAGGGTTAGAAAGATGTATGGGGGGATCAGGGAGGTTCTGGGGTAAGGGGGGATGCAGACTGCAGACAGTATGAAAAAATAAATAAAAAAAAATAAAAAATGATTTTTATTTCAGTACTGGCAGACTTTCTGCCAGTACTTAAGATGGCGGTGACAATTGTGAGGTGGGGGAGGGAAGAGAGCTGTTTGAGGGAGGTCAGGGGGGGATCAGGGGGTGGGATGTGTCAGGTGGGAGGCTGATCTCTACACTAAAGCTAAAAATTAACCCTACAAGCTACCTAATTAACCCCTTAACTGCTGGGCATATTACAAGTGTGGTGCGCAGCAGCATTTAACGGCCTTATTATTACCAAAAAGCAACGCCAAAGCCATATATGTCTGCTATTTCTGAACAAAGGGGATCCCAGAGAAGCATTTACAACCATTTTTGCCATAATTACACAAGCTGTTTGTAAATAATTTCAGTGAGAAACCTAAAATTGTGAAAAATGTAACAGTTTTTTTTTTTATTTGATTGTGTTTGGCGGTGAAATGGTGGCATGAAATATACCAAAATGGGCCTAGATCAATAATTTGGGTTGTCTATTACACTACACTAAAGCTAAAATTAAACCTAAAAGCTCCCTACAAACTCCCTAGTTAACCCCTTCACTGCTGGGCATAAAACACGTGTGGTGCGCAGCGGCATTTAGGGGCCTTCTAATTACCAAAAAGCAACACCAAAGCCATATATGTCTGCTATTTCTGAACAAAGGGGATCCCAGAGAAGCATTTACAACCATTTATGCCATAATTGCACAAGATGTTTGTAAATAAATTCAGTGAGAAACTTAAAGTTTGTGAAAAAATTTGTGAAAAAGTCAACAATTTTTTTTATTTGATCGCATTTGGCGGTGAAATGGTGGCATGAAATATACCAAAATGGGCCTAGATCAATACTTTGGGATGTCTTCTAAATAAAAATATATACATGTCAAGGGATATTCAGGGATTCCTGACAGATATCAGTGTTTCAATGTAACTAGCGCTCATTTTAAAAAAAAAGTGGTTTGGAAATAGCAAAGTGCTACTTGTATTTATGGCCCTATAACTTGCAAAAAAAAAAAGAACATGTAAACATTGGGTATTTCTAAACTCAGGACAAAATTTAGAAACTATTTAGCATGGATGTTTTTTGGTGGTTGTAGATGTGTAACATATTTTGGGGGTCAACGTTAGAAAAAGTGTGTTTTTTTCCATTTTTTCCACATATTTTTTATTTTTTTTACAGTAAATTATAAGATATGATGGAAATAATGGTATATTTAGAAATTCCATTTAATGGCGAGAAAAACAGTATATAATATGTGTGGGTACAGTAAATGAGTAAGAGGAAAATTACAGCTAAACACAAACACTGCAGAAATTTAAAAATAGCCATTGTCATTAAGGGTAAGAAAATTGAAAAATGGTCCGGTCATTAAGGGGTTAAACTACACTGTTCTATTACAGAGGATCAAAGTGGTGAAATATGCTAAATTACTTCTCAAAGTTTATCTTCAAAGACAATACATTATTTAGTTTATTTCTTTACAGTTTGTTAGACTGTTCAATGGTAAACCCAGTTTTTCAGGTATTTGTTAATTGATATACAGTACTGTATTCTGTTAACTTTTTAAAAAAAAAAAAAATCTGGGTCAAGGATATGCATTACACACTCAGTAACAAATCCTTTTGAAAGACACATGGAAGCAAGTTGTGCTACTCAACCCCATTAAGTGATAATCTAACTCATAAAACAGTTTTTGAGATAAAGAATAACTTTTAGCTTAGATTGTGAAATTTACTTTAAATAAGTGTAATTGAACGTTGTTATGATCTATGAGTATTCTGACTGGTTAATTGAAATATTCATAACACCCTGTCTTCTCAGTTAAAGGGACATTGTACACTCATTTTTTTCTTTGCATAAATGTTTTGTAGATGATCTATTTATATAGCCCATAAAGTTTTTAGTTTTTTTTTTTAAATGTATAGTTTTGCTTATTTTTAAATAACATTGCTCTGATTTTCAGACTCCTAACCAAGCCCCAAAGTTTTATGAGAATACCATCAGCTACCTTCTCCAGCTGTTTGTGTAAAGGGTCTTTTCATATGCAAAAGAAGGGGGAGGGGGGGAGTGTCTTATTTCCCACGTGCAGTGGGCTTTCCAGCTACCTTATCAACAGAGCTAAACTGAGAGCTTCTAAGTAAGTTTTTAAACAGTTTTATACTGGATTTTTTTTATCAGTATCTGTGCATCGTATTCTTTATAGAAGTGTCTATGACATGCAGTTATATGAAAATAAGTGTATACTGTCCCTTTAAGCCTGTATCTCTGGTTTAGTTTAAAGGGACACGTTTTACTTCTATTTTGCTTTGTTCCTTTAGCATCCTTTGTTGGAAAGCATACCTAGATTGGCTCAGGAGCTAGCTGCTGATTGGTTGCCACACATATATGCCTCTTGCCATTGCCTTAAAGAGGTGTTCAGCTAGTTCCCAGTAGTGCACTGCTGCTCCTTCAATAAATGATATCACAACAATGAAGCTAAATTGATGATAGAATTGAATTGAGCTGCTATCACAAGTTATTGTAATGAGTCAAAACAGCATTTAACAAGGGATTATAGCAAAACAATTGTCTGTATTTTGTTCTTTTTTGTTGTGATCTGGGTGAAGGTTATGCCTCAGAAAAGTGGCAAAATCTTTTGAAAGGCACATGAGGAAAGTTGTACTTGGTCCACTACCAACCACATGAAGTGAAACACAGACCAACTTATTATAGAACAAATGTTTCATAATACAAACTTAAAATTGCTCTGAATACATTGCAAATAAAAATAATTGAATGTCATGACTATTTTGACATTTTGATAACTTCATGATATTGTTATCATGAATTCCGATACTTTTAAAAACCTGTTTTTTCAGTTTAGCAGGTAACTCTGATTTAGCATAAGCACCTGCTTATCTTGTTCCAGATGAGAGATAATCTTAAACCAGTGGTTCAGAAATTATTATTAATTTTAGGAGCCAGAAATGAGTTTCTATATAGATATATAAAATGGAATTTAAAAAGTTAATACGATTTTAGAAGCTCTGCCACTCTAGCTTCTAGAATTTGTCAAGTCCTGTTTTAAACACGTGGTTTACAATTCTTCACTAATTTAAGAATCATGTGAATATATATATATATATATATATATATATATATATATATATATATATATATATATATATACACCCATAGAAGAGCACTCTCACTTCAAAGTCAAAATGCCAGAGTGCTAGTAAATAATAGATAGAGGTAACAAGAACTTGCACTCACTGGTCTTTTCCTCAAAAGTGTGTTTTTTGAGGAAAAGACCAGTGAGTGCAAGTTTTTTTTGTTTTGTTTTTTTCTCTCCCTCCTCCCTCTCTCCCTCTCTCTCCCTCTCTATATATATATATATATCAGAGATGTGCACTCTCACTTTCAGGTCGACTGCCAGGGTGCTAGTAGGTATCAATATTAGTAAAGGAAAAACTTGCACTCACTGGAACTTTTCAATAAATCTTTACTGTGATGTGACCTGTGACGGTCACATCACAGTAAAGATTTATTGAAACGTTCAAGTGTTTCCTTTACTAATATATATATATATATATTTTATTTATACATAAAGCACACACACATACATACATATATACAAATACAGGACTTGACAAATACTGCAATTTTCAGTAATAGTTATATATAGATAGATAAAAAGAGAGACTGAGAGCGAGAGACAGTCTACCAGTAACACAATATTTAGGTATAGGTCAGCTACAGTAACAAATCCAATACAAGTTTTTTTTATCTGTAATACATAGACCAAGTCAAATACCATTATTAATTAACATATTTGCTAAGGGAAATAACATTGTAATTGTTCAACAATAATACTATATTTGTAACTTTATCTTCTAAACAGCTAAATATCTTTATATTTCTCTTTAGACATTTATAAAAGAAATCAATTTAAAAACCTCAAACAACAATAAAGCAAAGCCAATTCCATTAAAACAAAACTTTGAAATTAAAGAACACTGAACCCCAAAAAATATTTTCAGATAGAGCATGCAATTTTAGGCAACTTTCTAATTTACTCCTATTATCAATTCTTCTTCGTTCTCTTGCTATCTTTATTTGAAAAAGAAGGCATCTAAGCTAAGGAGCCAGCCAATTTTTGGTTAAGATCGGGACAGCACTTGTTCATTGGTAGGTGAATTTATCCACCAATCAAAAAGAACAACCCAGGTTGTTCACCAAATATGGGCCGGCATCTAAACTTACATTCTTGCTTTTCAAATAAAGATACCAAGAGAGTGAAGAAAATGTGATAATAGGGGTAAATTAGAAAGTTGCTTAAAATTGCATGTTCTATCTGAATCACAAAAGAAAACATTTGGGTTCAGTGTCCCTTTAAATAACGTAAGACCATCATTATGTTGCAGAACAGAATGCTTATTAATTTGCTAAAATATTAATATTTTATATGAAGTTATCAAATGTAAACATTAACATTCTACTAATTTATTAAACAGAACATTTTAGAAAAATTGAATATTAACTAAATCACAAACTAAAACTTTAACCTAAAGTTTTACTATATTTCAGATATTATAAATGACAGCCTAGTATAAGCTCTGAGTGTTGCTACCCCATTAACCACTTATATGGCATAGGCTCACCTGCTGCTGGGGACTGGGGGTACCTCTTGCTGGGGATTGCTCCTCTGTGATCTTTTGCTTTAGTTTCTTGAACATTGTTGTGAAATTAGGTGCAACACTCTGGGCAGAGGAAATGAAAAGGGGTCACAGCAGAGAGGGGAGACTCCGACTGATTCCTTGCTATTAAGAAAGCATATACATATATTATGATGTATCCAGAGGTGCACACATAGGAGTGTGTAGAAGGATAAATAGTATATATGTGTGTATGTATATATCATGTGTAATCAATGTGTATATTTATTTAATTAATGTTCACAATTAACAGCCATTAAATTACGCATATATACAGAGAGTTAATAGTATGGAACAACATTACCGTGCGCAAGCCCCCTCAAATGGTTAAAAGTAAATAGGTCTATGTTTATCACCCCCTACTCTTCCTGGTCTCAGGTGATCACACTCACTCCTAGTGCAGCTTCGAGACTTCGCATTGCGCAGGCGCAGCCAACGTGGAACTACGGCTAGCACTAAAGGACAAAACATGTAGCGAAAATGTTTTTTTGCTTTTTGACCACGCCTCCACGATTTAATCTATAGATATTCCACAGGTCACACAGTCACTCACATAGGCGTTTTTGTTTACCTCTAGAGAGCAAGCGCTAACTCATATACTGTATCACATTTACTGGACACGTTTTATTTATTTTACTTCGTTGCCGTTTGGCCTTTACCATCAGCATTTGTGTTGTTTCTCCTTATTCGACAATTCTTGTGTATAATTTGTGAAGGCATTTTTGGCAAATTACTACGGTAAAAGAGGTTGCTGGTAATCTACCGCGTTCATTTAATATTCCTAAATACTTCACTGGCGCTGGCCCTTGATGTAAAAATCTCTTAGTCTGTCATAGCTCCTATAAAAAGTGCCAAATTGTACTCATGGAAGCTCTTGACAATTTACTGCCTTTCTCTCTTTATATGGCATTTTAGACAATGAGAAAATTACTGTAGAAAATGTTGTATATATTAGGTACCATATATATTGTGACTGTGCAGTAGTGGAAAATATACATTTGAATCTTTTAACCCTTTCCTGATGGGGTTAAAGTGTCTACATCGGAACGACTGTTCCGATGTAGACAAATTGAAATCACACGATTGTGCACACGTTCGCGTGATTTCAATTATTGGATCGGGTCTGGGGGGCGTCCCTATAACCCTAGGAACGCCCCCAAAGGCCGCGATCAAATCTGAGAAGCACAGTAGGCTTCAGGACAGCCGTTGGTTATGATGTTCTATTCCGTCATAACGGCTTTAAAGCCCAGTGTAATTATGACGGAATAGAACGGCATAACGGCGTTAAAAAGTTAAATGACTTCAGCATAATGATCCATGTATTGCTGTAATAAACACCCGGAGTGAGTCACAACCCTATCAATAATTCTTCAAATAGATTCTCAGATACCCATCAGTCCTATGTAATTTTTCATTTTCCCGGGACAGTCTCCCCTTTTTAAAATCAGATCCGGAATGTTAGTGTTATTTTAGATGGAGTTTCATTCATCAGTTGTAACAAAGATGCGCTATAACTTACTTTTTAATATAGATATAAAATTAAAATGTTAAAAGAAAGAGAGACGCACTTTTTTCTTTCTTAAGACATGGAGAGTCCACAATGACATTCCAATTACTAGTGGGATATTCAACTCCTGGCCAGCTGGAGGAGGCAAAGAGCACCCCAGCAAAGCTGTTAAGTGTAACTGCCTTACCCATAACCCCCAGTCATTCTCTTTGCCTCTGTCAATAGAGGTTGTGCAAAGTTGGTGTCTGAAGATTTTAATCCTTTTATGGGTACTTTTTCCTGCAATCAAGGATTGGGGTCTAGCTGTGTCCATGTCAATCTCTTGAGTAAGAGTAGTGGTGGCTTTTAGCAGTTAAAAGGCGGCGAGGAAGTCTTTGCTTTTCTTTTAACACTTTGCTGCCCCTTTGCAGAAAGCCAGAGTTAGTTACTCTGTTCTTTCTTTTCCTACAGGTCTATGACAGGGATTGAGGCGCTTGCCACACCTAAGGATCAACATTTATCACAGGATCTAAGGTAAGTGCTTTTGCCTTCTAGGTACAGAAGGATAGCAGCACTTAGGAGGTTAATCCTCTATTCAGATCCTTTATTTGGGACCTAATACTATTTATTAATTAAGGAGTAATTTTATGGACACAGCACTTGGATTTTTTATTGTATGAGGAGCCGTTCATAGGAGAGTTTAACTTGGCCAGGGGAGTTTAGGGGTTAACAATAAAATAGTTCTTTATCGGCTACCTCCCTTTTATTTGCGCTTCTTGTTTAGAGGCTTACATCTTTATTGATAATTATTGGGGTACCGGATAATATTGTTCCCACTTTCTGTCATACATTCAGATTAACGTTTGGTTTGAAACAGCATAGTTTTGCGCTCTTTTAGAGCGGTGTAAATATGTGTTGCAGTTTATTTTCTGTAATTACGTGTTGACCACACTTCCGCTTTTAAGGAGTGAAGCGGTTATAGCGTTAGTGCAGCCGTCTTGGATTCTGCAGTGTCATTTCTGAATTGGCTCCTGTTAATCTACTCTCTGGATCCCCAGTGGAGGAAATCAAGAGAGTTTCTCTTCCTAGTGAGATATTTTTCCTTGAGTCGGTAGGAGCCTCAGGCATCTGAGGCAGTTTGTTTCAGTTAACCTTATAATCGATTGTAGTTTTATAATATTATCTAATTAAAATTTTCTTTTTTCAGAAAAATTAAAATTTTTATTGTTGGATTACAATTTCTATATTTGCACATTACTTGTGGGACCGTTATTCCAGACTATGGATACAGATAAGGATTAATCTATCTTTATGGATAGATGTTTACTTTGTTTAGATAACCAGATTGCCCTACCTATGCAGTTTTGTTCATCCTGTTTAGCAAGGACTTTAAAATGCAAGGAAAACATTCTCCCTTCTGAGCCAAGTGTCTCAGGATTCTGCTGTGCGTGACTTGCCTCAGCTTTCTCCTCAGATGTCCCAAGCCTTAGTTGTTTCTAATGCTGTGCCTTCTGTGTCCTCTCCTCCACCTGGGGGTGTTTTATTTACCTGGGGATTTCGCATCTCACGTTTCTTCTGCAGTAACTGCAACTTTGTCTGATTTCCCTGCATTGGGAAAACGTAAGAGAAAATCTAAACATTTGCCTGATACTAAGGTTTCTGACTCTACGACTGCATTACCCACTCTTGCTCATATGTCTGATGAGGAGAATACTTCAGTAGCTTCTGAAGGTGAGATCTTAGACTCTGACACTTTAGCAGAGAAATCTTTAGAATCTGAAGAGGTTAATTTTATATTTAAGCTTGAGCACCTCCGGTTACCATTGAAGGAGGTTCTAGCTACTTTAGACGATTCGGAACCTTTGGTTGCTGCCTACGCTACGAAGTCTTCTAAATTGGATAGAGTCTATGATTCCCCATCTTCTGAGGAGGTTTTTCTCAGGAATGGTATAAGCCAGGGGTTCCTTCTTACTCTTCCCCTGTTTTTAAGAAGATGATTCCTGTTGCTGACTCTATTCGTGATTCTTGGCGCACGGTTCCTAAAGTAGAATGGGCTATTTCTATTCTTGCCAAGAGAACTACCATTCCTATAGAGGATAGTTGCTCTTTTAAGGATCCAATGGACAAGAAACTAGAGGCTTACTAAAAAAGATGTATCTCTATCAAGGGTTACAGTGGCAACTAGCAGCAAGTATTGCTACGGTTGCGGGAGCTGAATCTTATTGTTGTGATGCATTATCTGATCTTATTACACAGGAAACTACAGTATAGGAGATCCAAGATAGGATCAAATCTCTTAAACTGGCCAATACCTTTATCTGCGATGCCAATTTGCAGATATTTTGTCTGGGAGCTAAGATGTCTAGCTTCACGGTACTAGCCCACAGGGCTCTATGGTTAAAATCTGGGTCAGCCGATGTCTCTTCTAAGGCCAAGATTTTGGCTTTACCCTGCAACGGAAAGACTCTTTTTGGACCTGGTCTGGCATAGATCATTTCTGAGATTACAGGTGGAAAGGGATCTTTCCTATCTCAGGACAAGAAAAATAGACCTAGAGGTCGTTAGACCTCTAATTTTTGTTCCTTTCATAACTTTAAGGGACAGAAGTCCTCCTCTTCCAAACCAGATCAACCCAGATCTTCTTGGAAACCAAACTAGCAATGGAACAAGGAAAAACAAAACAAGAAGCCTTCTGCAGACTCTAAATCAGCATGAAGTTTCTTCCCCCGATTCTAGTGTGGATCTGGTGGGGGCAGGCTTTCCTTTTTACGTCAAGCCTGGATACACAATGTCCCAGACCCTTGGGCGGTGGATATAGTATCCCAGGGTTACAAGATGGGAGTTATTGTTCTTGTCCCTCTAGAACAGGGTCTTGGATTCTATTCAAATCTTTTTGTGGTTCCCAAAAATTAGGGAACTTTTCGGTCCATTCTAGACCTCAAGTGTCTCAACAAATTCCTCAGGGTTACATCCTTCAAGAGGGAAACTATTTGTTCCATTCTTCCTTTGCTACAGGAAGTTCAGTTTATGACAACCATAGACCTGAAGGACGCATACCTTCATGTTCCTATTCACAGGGAACACCATGAGTATCTGAGGTTTGCATTTCTGGACATTTCCAATTTGTTGCACTTCCATTTGGTCTGGCCACGGCTCCCAGAATATTCACAAAGGTGTTCTGGGGGTGCTTTTGGCTGTGATCAGATCCCAGGGAATTGCTGTAGCGCTTTATCTAGACGACATCTTGGTTCAGGCATCATCTTTTCAACTAGCCCAATCTCATAAAGAGATGCTGTTGTCTTTTCTACGTTCCCATGGGTGGAAGGTGAATTTGGAGAAAAGTTCTCTTGTTCCATCTACCAAGGTGTTTTTCCTAAGGACTATCATAGATTCCCTGTCAGAAAATATTCTTGCTTCCTGCCTTTCTCTCCAGTCTGCATTTCGTCCATCTGTGGCCCAATGCATGGAGGTGATTGGCCTTATGGTGGCATCGATGGATATCCTTTTGCTCGGTTCCATCTACGACCGCTGCATCTTTGTATGCTCCGTCAATGGAATGAAGATCATTCAGATTTATCTCAGAGGATAAATCTGGACCCTCTAACAAGGGACTCTCTCATGGTGGGTGTCACAGGAACATCTGTCTCAAGTCACTTGCTTTCTGAGACCTTCCTGGGAAATTGGGACTATGGACGCCAGCCTGTCAGGCTGGGGTGCTGTTTGGGGCCCTCTAAAGGCTCAGGGCCTGTGGTCTCGAGAAGAGTCCTCTCTTCCCATAAACATCTTGGAGTTGAGAGCTATCTTCAATGCTCTATCAGCATGGCCTCAACTGTCATTAGTCCGGTTTATCAGATTCTAATCGGACAACATCACCTCAGTGGCTTGCAGGGGAGTGGGCTCTCCATCCAAAAGTGTTCTCTCAAATATCCCTCAAGTGGGGGGGTTCCAGAGTTGGATCGGATGGCGTCCCGCCACAAGGTCAAGGTTCTAAAGTACGGTTCAAGGTCAAGAGATCCTCAGGCTGTTCTGATAGATGCTCTGGCGGTTCATTGGAGGTTTTCTCTGGCTTACCTGTTTCCTCCGTTTGCTCGCCTTCCATGAGTCATTGCTCGTATCAAACAGGAGAGAGCATCGGTGATCCTAATAGCTCCTGCATGGCCTTGCAGGATCTGGTAAGGATGTCATCTCTACCTCCTTGGAGGTTACCTCAGAGGAAGGACCTTCTACTTCAGGGTCCTTTCCGTCATTCTAACCTAGAATCTCTGAAGCTAACTGCTTTGAGATTGAATGCCTAGTTCTGTCTAAATGTGTTTTTTCTGAAGCGGTCATTGAAACAATGATTCAGGCTCAAAAACCGTTACTCGCAGGATTTATCATAAGATATGGCGTAAGTATCTTTCTTGGTGTGAATCTAAGGGGTTCTTGGGCTTTCAAAAATGAAGCTTCTGTGGAACATGTCAGAATATAGCAGGGTTCTAAATATAATTTATGTGTTATTATTCTTTAAAACAAACCCCTAATTAAAAATGTATATACAAAACAATTGAAATTAATAATTATTCCTAAATTCTTTAGATTAGTTAAAATGTATAAACACATTGAATTATATTTATAGAAAAAGAAACTAGATTATGAATTGACTGTACACCTATGCTGTTATAATATTCTTACAAAGATCATAAAAAATATACCTTTAAAATTAACCTTACTCACAATGAATCACATTAAAATACCACAATAAAATACCAGACTATGGACCGCTAACTTCACAGTGTTTAGCTAAACAATACACCAAGATACTTCACACAATTCTTACTGGATTTCAATATAATTAAGATAACTTTGAGACAAATATAATTAAGTTATTTAGCCTACAAATGATTCTATATAACTTCACTTAAAAACCCAGCAATTATATATATTATTAATGCAAACAGACAATTTATATGCCAATATGTCTGACCTGAAATGATCTCTTATGTAACTACAATAAGGCAATTTCTAAAATATATATATAGCAATAACTAATTAATTTATTATATTAAAATACGAAATTCTTTCTAAACATTAATATTTAATACCAGTATACTTACTACAATCTAACTAAAGCTTTAGAATATCTTTAATTTAAATATAAAAGTATGAAATAACCTTTTATACGTTACCAGATAAAATTGAAGTTCACCTCATAAATTAAGAGAGGTATTTTTGCAATATGGATCAGGAAGTTAGGTTCAGATTTGCTTTATAGAAACTGGATTCCAAGGCAACAGTTTGTCAGTCAAAATTTCACTTTCAACACTGCTAACAGCTTCATATAGCTATTTATATATCTTCAAATGTATATTTAATATATTCACTATTTTTCTGTTATTAAGAAACTAATCTGGTCAATACATATGTGTCCCATCTGATATAATTTAGCATGCATCTATCGAGACTAAACATGAGTATACTTCCATACAATTCTACTTCTCATATTTCAAGAGATGCATTCAAAGTTACATTTTTTTTATGAGGGGACTCAAAAATATCTTAATACCCTCAGCATGAATTTGATTAATATATCAATTTATATTCTGATATAACATTGTTTTGAATGTATGAAATATGAATGAGAATTATCTGTTTAATCCGATGCCTGATGAGATTTTTGGAACACATTTTAAATTTATTTATGTGGCTAATCATTTAATACAGCAGATATTTGTTCAATATAGTATAATTCAGATCAATACATATACACATATATACATATATATACATATATATATACACATACATACATACATACATGTTGTTAATATAATCTTACATGAAGATTAAGCCACAGCATTCCCATATGTCTGTAGGTAACTTGAGTTCAGATTCTTTGTGTATTGAAAACACAGCAGGTACCAATTTGTATCGAAGTGTGAATGGTCACTTCCCCTGTAAGATTGTGTTTTTCCTCTGCATATACTCAAGCCTCAAAGAGTTCAGTTCCAGACCCAGCGACTGTGTATCTTCACATGGGGTCATTAGTGATCTGATAGGGAATCTTTGAAAACAATTTCTTTGTTCTCAGATGTTCTGTAATCAGGAAAAAGGCATCTCATGTCTGACCTCAGATTTGCAATACACAGAATGTATTCAAAAATAAAATTAGCATGCTCAAATTTAATATTTGATAGGTTGCATACTTATTTTATCTTATTATATATATATATATATATATATATATATATATATATATATATATATATATATATATATATATATATATTGTCTACTGACATTCATAGATACCCTGACAAACAGATTTGCAAGGAGGCAACATTGTCCTCTCTGCATACTTTTTCCAAATTCTACAGATTTGATACTTTTGCCTCAGCTGAGGCTTCTTTTAGGAGAAAGGTTTTTCAAGTGGTGATGCCTTCTGTTTAGGTCCTCCTGCCTTTTTCTCCCTCCCTGTTCATTCTGTGTCCTCTAGCTTGGGTATTGGTTCCCTCTAGTAATTGGAATGACATTGTGGACTCTCCATGTCTTAGAAAAGAAAACAAAATTTATGCTCACCTGATAAATGTATTTCTTTCCAGACATGGAGAGTCCACAACCCCACCCTCTTTTTATTTTTAATAAACCCTAATCTAAAAAAAAACACCCCAAAAAAGTAAAAAAAAAAACCTAACACTAACCCCCGACGATCCACTTACAGTTTCTGAAGTCCCGACATCCAGGTGGCGAGGTCTTCATCCATCCAGACGGCGTCTTCTATCTTCATCCAGGCGGCATCTTCTATCTTCATCTCGGCGGCGCGGAGCAGGTCCATCCTGAAGACATCTGGCGCGGAGCATCCTCTTCATACAGTCGCCACTGTACACTGAATCTTCAATGCAAGGGAGCCTTTTTAAAAATGGTGTCCCTTGCATTCCTATTGGCTGATTTGATTTTTGAAATTTAAATCAGCCAATAGGATAAGAGCTACTAAAATTCTATTGGCTGTTCAAATCAGCCAATAGGATGAGAGCTACTGAAATTATATTGGTTGATTTGAATAGCTCATCGCCACCATATCGCACGTACAAGGCTGCTTTTCAAAAACTTGTAATAACAGCTCTATGGAGGGTGAAATAACGCAACTTTTGTTGCGTTCGTTTCGCACCCTCTATAGCGCAAAACTTGTAATCTAGGTGATTATTTTTATTTGGGAGAAATGTTGTCACTAGTTTATAGAATAAAACCAAAATTTAAATTTTACTTAAACACATACCTATAAATAGTAAAACCAGATAAACTGATAATTTTGCAGTGGTAGTATATATATTCTTGAGAGGGGAACCCCTAGGGGAACCGTGATCGGGGTGCGCTGAAAAAAAAGTTTTTAAGTGATATTGGTCTAAGAACTAACCATAAAGTTCATGTGAGATGATGGTGCTAATCTTGTAAGGCAATCAGATGTGCTGGCGGCAAAGCTCCTCTGGTCTTCGGGAAGGAGATATCTGTAATTAGAAATAAAAAAGAGGGCGCCACATAGCGTAATATTGTTGACTCAAGATCCAAATGGGTGGTTATTGTTGTCGCTTACCAGAGATCAATGCACCGTATTATAACCGGTGCTGACAGGCAGGCTAACACTTTCAGTGGTTAGCACACTGGGTGGCCTCAGGCAGGCTGTACACAGGTGGTACTCAGCGTTCACTTGATTGGTATGCGTCTGTGTAGCTAATGAGTGAGACACTGCGGTGGATCGGACACTTTGAAACCTTTACCAGGAAGGAGACACTGCGGTGGATCAAACACTTTGGCACTTTTACCAGGAAGGATCGAAAGAGAACAAAGGACAACTTCCGTGTATAAAATAAATGAGTTTTAATCCATACAAACTGCTACGCGTTTCTAGACCTACACCGGTCTTTTCTTCAGGCATACAAACAATGGATACAAATTTTTTAAAGATAACAATCTTATATACAATTAAAAACGGAAGTTGTCATGGTTTTCAGCAAGAACCAATGGGCTGTAAATGGATACTTTGTATCCCATTTGTGCTAATTGGGCTTGGTAACCTGTGAACATCATTAACCTTAGCATTGTATATCCCAAACGACCCATAAATATAAATAAAACAATTTAAAACAATTTAAGACAATTTAAAGGGTCCCCTCACAATCTGCTACAATAATCGCCAATGTGTTAGAGTGTGCCTACACAAACGTTTGCAATGTAATATGTGATTCGCAGATCTTAATGAAAAATAAGTCGTATATGATTTTGTTTATACCGAGTGTACCCTCATATAAAAAAAGTGAAAGTGAAATTTGAAATCGAAGAAACTACTGGCTAAATAGCTCATGTTTGAAGTCACTTGGGGGATGTGTTGTTTATTATCTTATTCTGAATACTAAAAATGGTACGTGTGTGAGTGTGTGTAGAAGATGTGATGTGTGTTGAACCTAAACCAGAAATGTTATTTTAAACAAACAAATAAATACAATGATGTGTGTATGTAAGTGAAATGTATGTACCCAACTCCATTTGGCCAGATGGATTTTAAATACCAATAAATAGAATAAAGTGATTGCAAAAGATGCAACATATGAATCGTGTTATGTTTATTCAACGCTTAATTTCGTATGATGCGCCCGATTACTTAGTGTAATAAAATTGATATCTAAAATGAAGTGCGACCCCCAGCTGTGGATCATAATACACAGAGGTTTTTTTGCGTGCAAATGTTATAAAACGAACATACATGTTCATAAAACAACTAGTGTTTCTATGTGTGTATATAGTCTAACGCATCTGTAACGAGTGGTTATAGCGTAGACCTTTTGTTGTTTGGCTGATTTTATTATTATTTAGCTGGATTTGATCCTGTGATGTCTGAACTTTTGTGATCAAAACAAAAGGGTAAAAATATCCTTTATTTGTATTCTTTATTTGAGGAATTAATTTTTGATTTATATTCC
Organism: Bombina bombina; assembly: GCF_027579735.1. NCBI lineage: Eukaryota > Metazoa > Chordata > Amphibia > Anura > Bombinatoridae > Bombina > Bombina bombina. The sequence goes on from NC_069503.1 coordinate 527,555,568, forward strand.
AAAAAAACAAACCAAAAATGGTATATTTGGTCTACAAGGAACATACAAATGTGGAAAAACCAGTCCATCTGGCCAAATGGAGTTGGGTACATACATTTCACTTACATACACACATCATTGTATTTATTTGTTTGTTTAAAATAACATTTCTGGTTTAGGTTCAACACACATCACATCTTCTACACACACTCACACACGTACCATTTTTAGTATTCAGAATAAGATAATAAACAACACATCCCCCAAGTGACTTCAAACATGAGCTATTTAGCCAGTAGTTTCTTCGATTTCAAATTTCACTTTCACTTTTTTTATATGAGGGTACACTCGGTATAAACAAAATCATATACGACTTATTTTTCATTAAGATCTGCGAATCACATATTACATTGCAAACGTTTGTGTAGGCACACTCTAACACATTGGCGATTATTGTAGCAGATTGTGAGGGGACCCTTTAAATTGTCTTAAATTGTTTTAAATTGTTTTATTTATATTTATGGGTCGTTTGGGATATACAATGCTAAGGTTAATGATGTTCACAGGTTACCAAGCCCAATTAGCACAAATGGGATACAAAGTATCCATTTACAGCCCATTGGTTCTTGCTGAAAACCATGACAACTTCCGTTTTTAATTGTATATAAGATTGTTATCTTTAAAAAATTTGTATCCATTGTTTGTATGCCTGAAGAAAAGACCGGTGTAGGTCTAGAAACGCGTAGCAGTTTGTATGGATTAAAACTCATTTATTTTATACACGGAAGTTGTCCTTTGTTCTCTTTCGATCCTTCCTGGTAAAAGTGCCAAAGTGTTTGATCCACCGCAGTGTCTCCTTCCTGGTAAAGGTTTCAAAGTGTCCGATCCACCGCAGTGTCTCACTCATTAGCTACACAGACGCATACCAATCAAGTGAACGCTGAGTACCACCTGTGTACAGCCTGCCTGAGGCCACCCAGTGTGCTAACCACTGAAAGTGTTAGCCTGCCTGTCAGCACCGGTTATAATACGGTGCATTGATCTCTGGTAAGCGACAACAATAACCACCCATTTGGATCTTGAGTCAACAATATTACGCTATGTGGCGCCCTCTTTTTTATTTCTATATATATTCTTATTCACTTTTATTTATGTAGTACAAATATTATGGGTTAAAACCTAAACCTAGTGCATTATATTTTTAGAGTACATACAAAAGAGCTGGGGAAGACTCTCAGGGGCATATTTAAGAAGGTGTGAGCAGACATGATCCGATATTGCGGATCATGTCCGCTGCACATCGATAAATGCCGACAGCATACGCTTTATTCTCTAATAAATACCAGAATCATGAAAAAATAATGTGTGTCAATTTCCCTCTTTGAATCCTTGAAAGGAGGGATCAATATAGAGTATTTCTAAAGTATTTCCAGGTTAAGAGTGGAGCGCTTACAGTTACACAATAAGGAGTTTATTGCTGTTTTTTGCGCGGGTCGGGTTTTCCGCTCATATTACAAGTTAAAAGTAAATGCGATTGCTTGAGCGCATACTCAGAACTCTGGTAACCTTTTCTCAAAACAAAAATGTGTCACAAAAGACAACAAACATACATTAGAAAGTACAGTTACACTCATAATAACACCATCTAATAAAAAATTATTCAAGAAAAAATATTGCACCAAAAAGTTACAAGGACTCAGGTGTTAGAAGAAAAAAAAAGGCAGGAAAATGGCTTTAACATAGAAATACATATATGTATAAATCTCTAAAGATGCATATGTATGTGTATATATATATATATACTGTATATATATATATATATATATATATATATATATATATATATATATATATATATATATATATATATATATATACTGTATATATATATATATATATATATATATATATATGTTTATATATGTGTACATGTGTATTTATATGTGTATATATGTATTTACAGACATATATACACACATAAAGGCAAATGTACACATATATAGAAGTGCATTGAAGCCCTTTGCCGTTAAGTAGATGAAAACGTGAAAAAAACATTTATGCAGAGGGGGGCGGAGCTAGCCAGCCAGGAAGATGGCCGCGGCTTAAGAGCTCTAGAATCCCAAACTGTCTAAGAGGTAGAAAAAAGATAGTATACCAGTAGTCAGATCGTCTAACTATGATCTAACTATAGCTGAACGATAAGCGCAGTGCTAAACAGACTCGGAAGAGCGGAGGACACTCCTGGCAGCGGTATAAAAGCATCGTAACCACCTGTGAGCCGGATCAGTATCGCTCTGGTCACCGGGCCATCTAGCCAGCTAAGTTATATAGAACAGCTCTTGGTCAGATCCCTAGAACGTTGGGAGATGAGCTGAGAGGGTGTACAGCCACCCGGGGATCATATTGAAGCATCAGCTTGAGAGGTGATATTTATTTCATCTGACACCCATAGTCCGCATCGGCTCCCACGTGGCCTGAGAGGGCTCCGGTGAGTTCTGTTCAAAGCACTACGCATTCAGTTTTTCGTACATAGTCATGAAACATACTCGCAGAGGGCATATTCTATAGGGTCAGGACACATGAGAGATGAAAGGAGGATTTATTACGGCGATACTGGCAGGGCCCTAGAAACGAGCAATGAATACATGAGGCTCAAATAATACACACAGGCCTGTATCGCATCTTTAAACGCATCTGGAAAGACTACAGGTGGCTAATGTCCTGAGGATTAAATGCAAGCTTATTTTTCACATTGAGAGTTGTGTGAACGAAGTAAATACTATCAAGCAGCAAACTGTGCAACAATTCTTAAAGTTATACTTCTAAGAAAGCTTTTACATTTAATAATACCAATCTCATTGAGACTCATAATACACAAACATGTCGCCAAAAAAAACAGGC